>NW_003852537.1:2612812-2613687 GCF_000181295.1 Otolemur garnettii | reverse complement strand
AAAAAAAAAAAAGAACTAGCCTATTGTGCTTTTTTCTTGAAAAATTACATAAAAAGAAAGGGTACTTTCATTAATATTCAATTATCAAGAAAATTCAACTAACCATAACTCTGCATCCCATGTCAAGCAATCCAGTTAGTCTGAATAAACTCATCTATGCCCTCAACATCTCTTATATAATAAAACCCTTTGATGTGTTCAGCTATGAGCTTTACAGTCTAAAAAACTTATGTTCTACTCTAGTAAATACCACAACTGTGTGGCCTTTCTCAGACCCTATGCTTCCTAGATCCTTCCCCTTGGGCCTCCACTCAGGTTGTGGACATCCTACAGAGAAACAGCTCATCACCAGCAGACCTGAAATAGTTTTGTTTGTTTTGTTTTTAATTTTAAAATCTTGGGCAGTTCCTGTGGCTCAGTGAGTAGGGTGCTAGCCCCACATACTGAGGATGGCAGGTTCGAACATGGCCCCAGCCAAACTGAAACAAAAAAATAGCCAGGCATTGTGGCAGGCGCCTGTGGTCCTAGCTACTTGGGAGGCTGAGGCAAAAGAAGCGCCTAAGCCCTAGAACTGGAGGTTGTGAGCTGTGACACCATGGCTCTCTACCGAGGGCAACAAAGTGAGACTCTGTCTTTAAATAAATAAATAAAATCATATTTGCACATACCTATAAGAATGACAAATATTAAAAGGATGGAAAACACAGGCTAGTATTGGGAATGGAAATTGGTAGAACTATTTTGGAAATCTGCTTGGCAGTTTCTACTAAAGCTAAATATTAGAATACCTACTATTGACTTGGTGCCTGTGGCTCAAGCTGCTGATGTACCAGCCATATATACCTGAGCTGGAGGGTTCAAATCCAGCCCGACCC
>NW_003852537.1:2602645-2612405 GCF_000181295.1 Otolemur garnettii | reverse complement strand
GAACAGAAATGAGGGCCTATGCCCATTAGACTTGCACCAGAATGTTCTTAAAGCACCATTCATAATATCCTGGAATAGTTTATGAACAATCCATAAGCCTGCCAAGAAAATAACTGTGATATATTCATACAGCAAAATACCATACAGAGACAAGAAAGAACTAACCACAATTACTTCCAATAATGTGGAAGTATCTGGCAAACACACCAAATAAAAACAGACAAAACAGTCCAAACTCTCCATAAGATATCAGGAGAGTGGCTATGCTCAGATGGGGTACCATGACTGGGGACTTCAGGGGATGCTCCTGGTATGCTTGTTGAGTTGGTACTACAAGTTATCTTCAGTTTGTGACAATTTAGTGAGGTACACTTAAGCACACCTTTATGTATATTGTAGTTCAATAAAAAGTTTTAAAAATAAATCAAAAATATATTAGCATATGTTGACAGATAAGAATATTTGTGCAGATTTTATAATTTTTTTTTTAAAGACAGGTCTCAGTCTGTTGCCCATGGTAGAGTGCTGTGATCATAGCTCACTGCAACCTCAAACTGCTGGGTTCAAGCAATCCTCCTGCCTCAGCCTCCCCAGTGGCTGGGACCACAGGTGTATACCCAGGCCCAATTAATTTTTTAAAAAATTTTTGTAGAGATGGGGTCTTGTGGCTCATGCCTGTAATTCCAGCACTCTGGGAGACCAAGGCGGGTGGCTTGCTTGAGCTCAGGAGTTTCAGACCAGCCTGAGCAAGAGTAAAACCCCATCTCTGCTAAAAATAGAAAAAACCTAGCTGGTGTGGTGGTGCATGCCTGTAGCCCCAACTACTTGGGAGAGTGAGGCAAGAAGATCGAGACTAGCCTTAGCAAAAGCAAAACCAAGATCCTATCGTTGCTAAAAATAGAAAAACTAGCCAGGCATTGTGATGGGCACCAGTAGTCCCACTGTAGTCCCAGCTACTTGGGAGGCTGAGGTAATAGGATCACTTGTGTCCAAGAATTTGAGGTTGCTGTGAGCTATGATAACAAGGCACTCTACTGGGGGGTGGGGGTGTGTGGGGATGGAGGGTGTGGTATTGTTTGAGCCTAGCCTCAATCTAGAGGAGATTGCTCTAAGCTTATGATGCCACAGGCACTCTAGCCTGGGGCAACAGAGAAAGATTCTGTCTCAAAAAATAAAACAAAACAAAAAACAGAGATGGGGTCTTGCTTTTTACCCAGGCTAGTCTTGAACTCCTGTCCTCAAGTGCTCCTCTAGCCTCAGCCTCCCAAAATGCTAGGATCAGAGGTGTGAGCCACCATGCCTGGCAAGCTTTCATAATAATTTTTACTTTTAAACTGCAGAATAAATAGTTGTGTGGGATGCTAAAGAAAACAAAAATTCAATCTGTTGCAATTCCATGCTCTTTAGGTTCCCCTTGAAGGTCCTGTACAAGACAAGAATTAATGCCCAATACCAAAATGATGTCACAAATGTAAACTCACTTGTGAATGCCGTCATCTGACCATCTGGTCTCATGCTCCCAGACTTCATAATAAAGGCCACTGCATAGCAGTGTTACCATAGTTCTAAAATCTCTTTCCAATCATGAAAAAATGATTATGACCAAAAAAGACCTATTATTTGACTTCATATTTTCACTTTACCAGACAAAATGCTAAAGTATCGGGCTATTCAATTTAATATTTGATACCTGGCAACCCTTTCTGCTGCTACCTGGCACCTGATTCTTATTATCCCCTTTTTTAGTCATCCTGGACCCAAAGGCAAGTTGTCTAGGCTTCTGCAAATCCATTTTATCTTCAGTACATCTGAAGAGAGTTATTATGGGAGAAGATTAAGATATCAAATATATAGCTACATCAATAAACATACCTCAGAGAGGGTTCTTAAAAAGACATTTGGAAGTGTCACTTGCTAGCTCTGCATACTGTCTATACTGGAAATCAATCAGGCAAAGACTTTCACTTACACGTTCCCCACTAACCCTAAGAAAATAAAAAAAACCATTAAACAAATCCTAGTACCCATGTCAAGATTGCTTGCATATACCTAATAAAAGGACAAAAGCATCTCACTTTCTTATTAAAAGGTTTATTCAAAACAGTGATGATGAATTAACAGAATGACAGAAAATTTCAGTGACATTTTAGATCTTCATATTATGAAAATATATTCGTTGAATGCATTTATTGGTCATTAGAAACTAAAGGACTATACAGAGCCTGGTATGGTAAATGGGATATGGAAGCTGGTCACTTATAAACTCTCAGCCTCAGTTCTTTGACAAGTGAACAAAATCCACATCCACCTTGAGGGCTGCTGTGTACTTAACAAAATGCTCTATGAAAAAGTCTCAAGAGAAAGAGTGAGACACCTAGCATAGAATAGGTGCTTCATAAATTAATCAAATGTCTATTCATTCAACAAATATGAATGCCTACTATATATATGCCTACTACATGCCAGAAACTCTTCTAACTGCTTAGACTATAACAAAGTTTGTTGCTTTGTAGAGTTCACGTTCTAGTTAGGGTGGAAAAAGAGAAAAACTTAAATAAATATATTATATAGTATTTTCTAATGTAGTAAGTGTCATGAGAGGGAAGGTAAAAGTAGCCTAAGGTAATGTTGTGCAATGGAGTTGTCCACAATTTTGAAGAGTTGTTTGAGCAGGCCTCCTTGAGGTAACCTCAAAGACTTCTGTGTCATTTCCCCACTGTGCTCATTGCTTAGTAAGATTCATGTAGGGAGAACATTCCCAGATGACACCACACTCATCCTTCCTCAACTCCCAAGTCTTTAACAGTTCTTCTAGGAAGATGGTTGCTATTTTTAATTAAGGGTTTTTTTGAACTTCACTTCTTCCCCTACCACTAAAGCACATACTCACCAGAAAACTATTCAAAATCACAAACTTCTGAGGACAAATCAAAGTGTAGGGAGAGGGAGGGATCTTTGGCGGAACTCTAATTAGCAACAGTAGTATTACTTGACATTTTGGGGATTATCATGCTATTTGTTCACGAGGTGGTAAAACACACAATCTCCTCCAGTAATCACTTGTCTAAGTACATATTTTAGATAACTCAACAAATGTGTAAATAGTGTACATTTAAGGATATTTGATACTGCATACAGAGGATCACACTACTTTATAATTCCCTCTTTTCTCTAACATATTTATTCCTTTATTTCAAAGTCAGAGAAATTTGAGTATTTAAAAAAAAAATCTAAAACCTAGCAAGTCATAAAATCTCATTTATAGGTGGCTTTTGTTAAATACACTTGGTCTGGATATGTTTCTCTTAGTAAGATATTGTAGACTGCTAGGTAACAAAGGATACATTTTTTTAAAATAACAAGATTAACCAACACTGCCAGATTTTTGCCATATTAAGCTTAAATTGTTTTCAGCTTTGATCACTGTGGGGCGGGGTGATGGCAGAGGTAAGAACCTAATGAGGAGATGGTGAGGGCTTTTCAGGCTTCCAGTCAGACCTGTGATGTAAAATTTCACTACACATTTCCACCATAGGTGAAGCATGGGCTAAGCAGCTTCACTTCATTTTATAGATTATATAAGCGTGTTGTCTGGTGCTGTAAATTCTTATCCTTCCACCTTGATGTGAAAAAGTGATCCTAAAAAATTAACAAGGAAATGGTGATGAAAATCAATCAACAACCTTTCGGATATCTGGGAATGGAGAATAAGGTTCTGGACTCTGATCTTCAGTGTACTGCAACTTTTTAAAATTGAAAATGTTTTACTCTGCTTTACCATCTACAAATATGTATAACCAAAATGATGAAATCCACTCTTTTTTCCTCCTGCCCCAGTTCTTTGGGTAATATGATATGCCCAAGTAGTTGGCATTTGTGGCACTATAATTCACTTGAGTCAGCCCCTGCAACGAGTCAACACTTAAGTATAAGTCAGGAAGAAGTGGAAGAAAGAGCAAAGAGAAGAGTTTGCTCTGAGCTTCTGACTGGTTGTCTCAAGTTTTTATTCCGTCTCAGATTGTGAAGACAAATATACCTATGTTCTTGGAGGCAAGAACTTAGAGACTTTTCTGTGTGCCTATATTTGTGTACTGCAATAGATATTAGACTCTGCTTCAAATGGGCAATGATCTGCATTTCTCAATTACAGTTTCTCCTTAACTGAGAGTCATCAGAATAGCTACTAGTCTAGTAGTAAGAATGTTTTATATACATACTTTGTCAGCACCCCACACCTCTTACCCCACCATCTTCATTTAAATGGTAACAATCTCAACACAAATGTAATTAGCTTTTGGTCACAGTTGCTGAGTCCAAAAATGCTGTGTCAACTGTATCTTCCTACAAAGTATAACTTACAGGTTATAGCATACACTTTGTGTATTAAGATGAAGGGAACTGATAATCTTTTGGCTTTCCATAGATTATGAAAACACTCCCTCTTGTTATTCTCATCCAACAAAAATCAATAAACTCCTCCGATTTGGGGAACTCAGGCCTTGAAAATCCACAAACTAAATTTTAGGGCTAAAGAAAAATTATGAAAACGATCAAACTCTGGGCCTTAAACATGGCTACAAATGAATTTAGAGAACTTTAAACTTTCAGGGGTTCAATGAGCCTAAGCTGAATTCTAACAAAAGTTGTTTTGTATTCTATTAATAGCAGATGATTAAACACATATCTTATTTCAACTGGAATTCATTTATAAGTACTTAAACTTACTAAACTGGCCACTAATCCTAAATCTGTGTCTGTTTCTGCAAAAATTCCCTGCTAATTACAGGCAAAGTTAAGAGACTGGGCATGAACGCATTCCTTAAGGTTAGGTCAATTTTATTAAAACCTCGGGTGCTCTTTCACTACAGCCTCAAGATAACCGATATATACAAGCCAAGTTTAACTTAAAGCAATTGAGCAAAGGCTTGAAGCTAAGTGCAGACCGGCTGCCACCCCGGAGCACTCCAGGGCCAGGGCGAGGCCCGGCGAAGCTCTCGGCTCACCTGGTCCTTCCTAAGCACAGGGAGTTTCTCCTCTACATTCTCGAGCCCTTTACTTGCTCAGAGGAAACTCGACCGTGTCTCTTTGGTCTCCGGGAGCTTAAGCCGGCAGCAAGGCCAGCGCGGCCACAGACTCCAAGTTGGGAGGAGGACGCCGCCGCGCCGACAACACGGACCCTGCTTCTCCCCTCCACCCCCCACGCCCAGGCTGGGGAATGTGTGGCGGGTCCGGTATCTCCAGCGCCAAGAGGAGGAGGAACGGGAGGATCTTCCCTCCCGAAGTCTCCTCCTCATCCCAAGGTGAGTCCCGCAGCGAGGACCGCGAGCCGCCCCGGGGCTCCCATCCCCGGCGCGTCCAGCCTTACCCGGTAGGTGGTCTCCGTGAGCCGGCTCACCTCCTCCGGCCCCCGCGACATGGCTGCGGCCACCCGACCGGGGAGCGCGGGAGGGGGTGCGGGGCCTCGTGGCCACCCGACTGAGGCGGCAGGAGCGCCGAGGCACGGCTAAGGAGACCTGGAAGGTTGGCTGCTGCTGCTGCCGCCGCCGACCCGAGAGCGCCCGGGCGCACCTCCGCCGCCAAAATGTCAAAACTTGCGGCGCTGCTGTGGCGGTCTGTGGGACGCTGAGGAGAAGCGGACAGACGCCGCCAAGCTAGCAGGGCGGGCCAGGAGGCCCCACCTGAAGCTGGCGGGAGGGGTGGGCGGGGTGGCCCCACCTGAGGATGCCTGGTGGGCGGGGACGGGGAGGGACCGGGCGGAGTGGGCGGGGCGGCTCCTGGGGAGCGGCTGGGGTTGGCCGGGCAAAGGCGGGGCGGAGCAGCCTGCTGGGGTGGGCGGGGCAGACGCGCGGCGGGACAGAGTGGGCGGGCGGGGCTGCTCCTGAGGATCGGTTGGGATTGGCAGAACGGAGGCGGGGCCAAGCAGCGTGGTGGGCGGGGCAGGCGCGGGACCAGGAGGAGTGGGCGGGGTCATTCACCTGAAGCGGACAGGGCGGGGCGGACACTGCGCGCCCTCTCGCGGCGCTCACAGTGCTTTCGGAGAGGCGGAGACCTGTTTGCTGTTGTGCTAGGGCAGGGCCCACACCGGAGGCATTCAGGCCTCTGTAGTATAGGGCCTTCATGCGCCCCGCATGCAGGTGAACCCAGAGGTTCCGAGGCCCGTGCACTCCGCAGTCTCTCCCCTCAAGCTCTGCCTTTTGGGAACCTGGAGAAGAGGGGCCCATATTCCCCAGTTGCATTGATTTTCCTGATTGATTTCTCTCCACCGGCACCGCAGGGCATGGATGGAGGAAGGGGGCTGCCGCTCGCAATTTTGGAAGCTCCTGATATATAAAAAAAATTTAAAAAATGCCAAGGTCTGGTTACTGAAATGGCAGTACATTTTAAAAATTTACATGGAGAATGACTCAATGCAATATAACCGTGCTATCACAAGATTGTTCTAGGATTTAGAAAACCGTGATGAACTGAGGTGTTGGGAAGGTCTTCCTTTCGTCCCTGAGTCTGCAGGAGTGTGGCTCCTGAGACTTCCTGTTCTGTCTCCTCACTCCCAGCCGTACTCCGTCCTGCCCAGGGGTAAGGGAACTGCCTTCTCAGGGCATCTTCAGATTGCGTGGCCTTGGGCTGGGGTCTCCCAGACCCTGAGGGGCCAGAACAGCCTTTTCCCACTGGGAACCACCGTGTAGCATCTGAGACCTCCAGCCAACAAAGGTGGGTGATCTTATCCTGATTTTTAAAAACTTCTGAGTGCAATTGTATCTTTTATAGGATGTTAGGATATGAAGCTTTTGAATTGCTTGCGTGATAAAGTTCACCAGGAAATGCTCACAAAGAAAGCACTGTGTGGCCCAGATGGGAAGACCAAGAATATGAGATGCCACTGGACTTAGAACATAAACAACCACTTGAACTCTGGGGCAGTCTTATCGGGCTTTACAAGCTATAAAATGAATCACGCTTGGGAACCAAAAGGTTATATGATCTTGGATATTGGGGGAAATAACACACTGGCCCCAGGTATCAGACAACAGAAGCAGCTGCCTCCTTCCTTAACAAATTTACAGTATTTGACTGAAAAGATTTGGTAACTGGGTTTTGTTTGCCACATGTGAGATGCATTCATGGCCTTATTATTCTCATTATGATTATGTTAGACTTTTAAAGTTATATCTGTTGGTTTTTATTTAAACTTAAAAATCTCTGCCTTAACTTTGTAGATCTCCTTTTGTCTTAGAACTTCTCTCTGTGCCTTCTGATGAATGCGGTCACTTCACCCTCTGCTGCCAGGCAGTCATCCGAGGAGCTGGAAAGAGAGCAGGTGCTTAACCTCTAACACCCCACAGCTCATTGGTGTGGTTCAGAGCCAGAAAGGACAGAGGTTAACAAACCACCGTAAAACCAGCAAGTATCTCAGATAACCCAATTCAATTGCTGAGGCTGGAATTTGATCATGGGACCAGGCTCATAAGTATATGCAAATCTTCAAACATCCAGTCATATTTAACTCTCCCTTATGGGAATAATATCCTGCCTATGACTTCCTTTAGAAGTCTTTGAGAGCAGTTAGCTCTTGGTCTCTACTGACATTCACATAGTCCCCAGCTCAGTGCTTGGCTCATAGATGCCTGGGAGGTCTTTATTGAACAACAGAATAAATGAGTATTGATCATCTGCTCTGTGCCAGGCTCTCTGCTGGGGGCTGTAGGTGTGCAGAATTAACTGGGCTAGAACTATACCTTTAATGCTGTACAGAAGGTAGAATTTAAGGAAGATCACAAAGTTCTAAGAGAGGTACAGTCAGTCATACCATAAGTAAACAAGTGGGTATGATCTCATAAGGCAATTTGTATATTAGACTCTTCAGGAATGTTTGTTGGTTTCATGTAAACTTGAAAGTCCACAGTCTTAGTTGTTCTGAGACTTCAGTGATGCTCAGAGTAAAGGAAAGTGGATCAATAGGAAGGAATGACTCAGGAGAAGGTAAGAAGAGCAGCTGTAGTTTGGCTTAACAAACTTTCCTTGCTGAGAAAGCCCTGCAGCAGGTCTCCAGAATACAGCCTAAAGAAGAGCTCGTCTGGCCTTTCTGTAAATCAGTACAATGCCTCCCCCGCACAGGCAACCAAGATGTCTTCTTTTAGCTCCTGCTTCAGTTTAAATGGTGACAGTCCTGACGGACAATGGTTCAACTCATGATGTTTTGACTTTATGATGGTATGCATTTAGTGGTAATCATACTTCAAATTATAAATTTTGATCTTTTCCTGGGCCAGCCACATGCAGTATGATACTGTCTTGTAATACTGGGTAGCATTAGGTGAACTGCAGCTCCCAGTCAGCTATGCAAGGGGTTAAACAACCAATACTATACAGTGCACTGTGTTGCCAGATGATTTGCCGAACTGTAAGCTATGGTAAGTGTTCTAAGCCCATTTAAGGTAGGACAGGCTAAGCTATGATGTTTGACAGGTTAGGTACATTATATGCATTTTTGACGTAACAGTATTTTCAACTTATGATGGATTTATTGGGACATAACCCCATGGTAAATCACAGAGCAGCTGTAGTCAAAAATCCGGTTTTTGTTAACAAGTTTGTAAGATGAAACTGTAGTTTGAAAGCCACAGTCAAAATGAGCTCTTTTTGGGAGGTTTATGTCTTCTTCTGAACTTAACTGTGTAGCCTGGTGGTGGATTCTCTAAGCCTAGTGGGTGCTCAAAGGGGTGTCCACGAGAATTCAACTATGTTTTGTGACAAAAGAGATCTCTGCTAATAACAGTTGTTTTAGGCAAATTTCCACAGAAAATACCAGGAGATAGGATGGAGCTTTAAATTTTCTTATTCTGAAAAAGCAAATGTGAATTGAAAACTCATTTACCTTTCTGTAACTTTTTGTGCAATCCAAACAGCATGAACTTCTCCAACATACCAAGCTTATTTCTGCTGTAGAGTTTTTCACTAGCTGTTTCCTCTACCTAGAATGTTTTCTTCACTGGCCTCACAACTCTTTCTGGTCATTTGGATTTCAGCCCACATGCAGCCTCAGAGAGGCCTTCCCTGACCACTCAAACAGAAGTAGTATTTCAGGCCCTCTCTATCAGAGTTCTATTTTAATTCTAATAGTGCTTAGCACTAGTTACGGTGGGCTGAATAGTGGCTCCTCAAAGATATCTAAGTCCTAATCCTCAGAACCTGTGAATGTTATCTTACATGGCAAAAGAAGCTATTCGAGTGTGAGATTGTTAAGAATTTTGAGAAGGGACAATTACCCTGGATTATCTGGGTAGGCCTGGTATAATCCCAAAAGTCTTTATAAGAAGGATACAGGAGGAGCCAGAGGTGATGTGCTAACAGAAGGAGAGACTGAAGTGATGCATTTTGAAGGAAAGAGAGACCACAAGCCAAGGAATACAGGCCGTCACTGAGTCTGGAAGCTGAAAAAGAAAAGGAAGTATATTCTTTTCTCAGAGTCTCTAGGAGGAACCAGCTCTGCTGATGCCTTGATTTCAAACTTTTAAGCCTTATTGTGGACTTATGACCTGACTGGAAGAGAATAAATATGTGTAGCTTGGAGCCACTAAGTTCCTGATAATTTATAATAGACACAGAGGAAACGATATACTAGCTAATCTTTTCTCTTTTTCTTTTTCTTTTTTTTTTTTTGAGACAGAGTCTCACCGTGTTGCCCTCAGTAGAGTGCTATGGCATCATAGCTCACAGCAACCTCAAACTCCTGGGCTTAAGCAATTCTCTTGCCTCAGCCTCC
>NW_003852537.1:2589063-2601738 GCF_000181295.1 Otolemur garnettii | reverse complement strand
GATGCCACGGCACTCTACCCAGGGGGACAGCTTGAGGCTCCTGTCCCCCCCACCAAAAAACCCAAAAAAACCACTAAATGTTGGATTTAATATGTACACATATAGATCTGATGGGTTATTAACTTCTGGAATATAAAGCCTCCTAGGAATAAGAATTAAATAACACATATATTAATATACTACAGATGCTGTATGGTCATGAAGCATTCAATGAACTCCACAAGCTACATGAAAACGAATCTTATACTTCAATGGTATTTGAACCTCTTCTCCTTTTGATTTTGTTGTGTTTTAGAAAGCTCAAATCCTAATCCATCTTTTCTATTGCTCATTAATTATTTACAAATATTTTGCAAATGTTATTTTGTTGTTTGCAGAACTGACATTTTTTATAGTAACACTTGAATTGTAGTTGTGTCTTTTGTCAATGAACATTTATATTTGTGATGGTGAAATTAGAGCTGGATATGCTGAAAGAGCTCTCACTACTGAAAGATAGTTTATCTGGGCATAGAAATCCTACCTCTCTTTTACCTTTTTTCACATCTCAATCTTTCGGTCCTGCATGCTAGATAATTTTGCAGAATCATCCTACAAATTGGTAATTTCTTTTTATTGTCAAATAATATTCCATTGTATGGCTATACTAACTTCATTTATCCATTCACCCATTGATGGACATTTGGATTATTTCTACTTTTTGGTTGCTCTGAGTCATACTGATGTGAATACTTGCATATAAGTTTGTGCATGGACATCTGTTTTCATTTTTCTTGGGTATGTACCTAGGAGTGTATTTGTTAGGTCAAATGGTCATTCTATTTTTAACATTTTTAGGAACTATTCAACAGTGTTTCCTCACTTTCTATTTCTTGGAAAAGTCTATGAAGAATTGGTATTTCTTTTCTTTAAATGTTTGATAGAATTCACCAGTAAAAGCATTTGGGCCTGAGATTTGCTTTGTGGGAAATTTCAATCTTCTGAAATTTCAATCTTTTCACTTATAGGTCTTTCAATTTCTTTTTCATAATGTTATTCCCTCATAGCTTCTATTCCTTCATCTCTTTAATCATTTAAAATATTGTTTTATAGTCTCTACCAGATAGTTCTATGTGTCATTTTGTTTTATTTTGTTTGGTTTCATTGTTTTTGTTCTCATGTAGCCATGGTTCTGTCTGCTGGTTCTCTGTCATGGTGGATCATTTCCTCGTTTGTTTTAGTACTTTTTTATTGTAACATCCTCTTCAGGGAGGATCCATTTTGTCCATAAGAGTTCCTTGTAGCCTGGATTTTAAAATATTCCTCTAGAAAAGTTTTTGCATTTGTTCCTTCCAGGTACTCCAAGGAGTTCACCATGGGATGGTGTAAAATTCAGACTTTGCACTTGTCCTGTTTCACAGGATTGGAGGGTTAATTTCTCTTAGAATATTGTTTTTCCTACTTAAAACCTCAGTTAAGTCAACCTCTCTTGTCCTTTTCTAGGCCAATGAGTATTTTCTAGTGCCTCTTTTATATGCAGTCTTTGGAGGGACCCTGTGTGAACAAGTCTTAGTGTCTGTTGTCCATTTTGCTCATATATCCTTATGTAGGTGTTTCACATGACATTTGAGACACCTGAATATCAGGACTATTTCTAGCTCCTGTACTCCCACCCCACCCCCAGGGGCTCCCTTATCATCGGTTCATGTGCTTGACTTCCTTCTCTTTGTATTTTTGATATCTGATATGTCTCCTTTATTTCTTAGAAACTCAACTATATATTAAAATGTTTTATTACATTTTGTCCATAATTTTAAATATTTGTCACTGGTGGAATTATGGGTTGTATGGTTTGCCAGAAACCTGAAAGGGCCTTTGTAGTTTCATTCTGCAACTGTATGGAGTGATAAGTACTGAACTGGGTGACCAAGGATCATGTTACAGTTGGTCTCTATCAGTATGTAGTATCAGGCAAGGCATTTTTCACTTCTTGGTCCCTATGTTTTCACCTCTGAAATAGGGTAGTTGGTCTTCAAGTTACTTTTAGTTCTTAAATTCTCTATTTTGTTTAACTTCTGTCCACAGCTCTGATTCTGAAATTCTTTTTTCTCTTAGTGCAGGATGTTAGAAGAAGCTATTTGCCCAAGGTAACCCGAACATTCTTTACTTTTCCAAGGGAAGAAAGAAGAGTAAGAAAGAAAAGTGGTCCATTGTCCTGGAAACTCCTTAGTGATTTGACTTCTTGAGGAAATGGCCTAGCTGGGTTTGTGGAAGTTGATCTGCCTGGCCTATCTTCATTTGCTTTGTCTTGATTTTTTTTTCCATGGGAAAACATCAGCAGAGAGAACTCTAAACTTTCCTTTCCTAAGCAAATTTGTTTTCTGTATTGAGCAAACTCTAAATATCGATCACTTTTCCTGGTGACTTAAATCCTTGTGTGATTTACCCAATATATTTCCTTGATCAACAAATGAAGTACATTCTGGAACAATTTTACTTCAGTTGGGGCTTTTACCAAGAGGGAAGACTTGGGAAAAGATGCTCAGGAGCATGTTTACAGAAATTGATCATGCCAGATAAATAATTCTCGCTTCTTTCCATACTGCTGCTATTGTCACAGGAAGCCAAAAGGAAAACACCTGGACTGCCAAGCAGTTCCTCAAAGTGAACAGCAGGGGATGCCAAGGGGATGGAATATAATGGAATATTCTTTTCCACAGGAGTATCTCTCTTTTAACACTTTCTTTTTCAGGGAGAGCAAAGTTTGGTGATGCAAGGGTATCCCTGATGACCCTTTTGTCCCCCTGCACCCCACTACACATCTGTAGTTGCTGTATACATGTGCCACCTAACCACATTAGCCCCTTTAACACTGGGCCCTGATATTTGTAGCAAATTTGTTTCCAGAACAGCCCAGCCCTTCTATAACCTTTCACTCTCTCTGTCATTGTGCCTCAACTCAGATCGTGAATTTCCACGGATCTATGAGTGCAATAAACATTGAGAAAATGCAACCGTTTTGCTAAAAGGGGATGTCTTACCTACCCCCCACCCCCGACCCCCACCGATCTTGAAATTCAGCATAAAGCAAAAATTTCCATTAGGTAAGTGCATACAATTATAAATAATTTAACAAAACCTTGAGTAGTAATTTATATGTTTCCTTAAAAATGTCCCCAACATATTGACATTAACCAAGAAGCACAAAAATGCTTCAGAATCAATGGAAACTCTGCTGAGTAGGAAAGGCAGACTTTGCCAATTAAGCCCATTGTAATGTCCCAGCAGTATCTGATCACTATAAAAGTTTTAGTATGAATTTGGTCATAATGTTAGGAAGTACTGTGGACCAGAAATGGAAGTCACAAATTCACGATGGAAAGAGCTTTACTATTTTAGTACTAATCACTAAGATGCACTCATCAACTGAAAGGACATATTCTGTGCATTAGTTATTTATTTAGAGATCTTTAAAATCTATAGTTCCTATAGCTTTGGCAAGGTGATGAGCAGGCATATAAGGTCTGATACTCAATCCCTTTTATCTGCTATAGAGATTGGGTAAGCTAAAACTGATTTTTCTGGTCTCCTTGCAATTAGGAGGAGCACAATAGACATACTCTTGCCAGAGGCAAAGTAAAGATCTGCTAAGAATGTGAAAAAGTGAAGTATTTGGAATTCAAGCAGTTTTTTCTTTGGCCTTCTGATAACCCTCCCCGTTTTTTTAAAAAACAGGGTCTTGCTCTGTTACATAGGCTGGTCCTAATAACTTCCTAAAAAGTAGATGTGTTGTCTATGCAAGAAGTAGCTGCTGTCTTGCAAGTCTGAAGAGACCAGGAGTCCTGAATGTCACCAAGCTGAGACTGGCTAAGTGGTGAAGTAGACCCTGGACCTCCCACGGCATCAGTGAACATTGAGTTTTCTTTTCTCTGCTTCTAAAGCATTCCTGCATGACATATATTGTTCTTAAAATTTGGGACAATTTGATATTTTCTTGAATTCAAACATATATAAACATAATGAATCATCAAGTGAAAATATCCAAATGGTGAGAAAAGACTTCTTGAAACTTTTCATATATTTAAATTTTTTCACTTTGGGGATGGCCATATTTTGGAGACAAAACAAAAGACTGCAGACTGCCAAATTCAAGTATGATTACAGAGACCAAAGTGGGGTATGTTATTAAAATTGTGACTCTCCTGAAATATCCCCTGTTGTCTGTGAGTTTGTATTCTTAGGCCACTTTCTAAAAGCACTTTCATTTTTATTAAACTAAAGAGCATCATTTTACACCCACTTTTCTAAGAACCTTGCAAATAGAAATCGTCCACTTTGCTTTCAAGTCAATCATTGTTACTGGAAGACGTCCCACAAACAACAAGGATGACATATTGTCATCAGAAGTCTTTGAATGGTATTCATGTGTTATTATTAGCTAAAATGATGACACATCCCTGGACTCATAATTAAGTTAATAATACTTAGATTATTTCACTCATAACAGCAGCTTTCTTCTGAACACAAATAGAAATGAGATTTTGGCTGTTTAACTCATGGCACAAAATGCCAGTAGAGCTCAAGTTTTGCAACATTTGGATATTTGACACTAAAAAGGCGAGGTGTTTGGGTGTCTGCATTTCCCCCTACTCTGACTGAGCGAGTCGTCTGCTAGTTGAGAGTTGAGAGTTAGTGGATTCTCTCCCTTGCAGGCATAGTAGCTGGGACCCAGGAGCAGCATTTTTGCCTCGAATTGTTTCCAGGCCAGTGTGAATCTGACATCGGTCACCACAAGGGACCACCTTCCTGATTGGAGCAGCTCTAGGCTGCTGGGCCTGTCCTGAGTGTGACTTGGCGACAGAGGACTCCTGCTGCCATTGAAATCAGATAGGGCACAATGACCACGTGCTCAACAAGGTGGGAAAATGGTAGGTCTGGTGATTTCAGTTCCTGTCTCAAGGATTACATCCCCTGTGACTTGGAGCCAGTTGCGTGTTCCAGGACTTTATGTCCTGGTTACCAGAAGTGGGGGTGGGCAGTACTCCAGATGAACCCTGAGGGAGTGGTGAGAGGCCATGCTTTCCCTGGAAGCATCTCCCACCAGAGGTGACTCCAGGACAGGCTCCTTCTTGGGACATTCCAAAAGGAGAAGCAGAAGACTAAAGCAGGCAGGCAATTACCCCTGCTCCTGGGGCTGCTGGCCAGGAGGAGGCTGGGGAAGGTCACTCTCCTGGAGTCATTGCCCCTGCCTCCCTTTCCAGGCTGCCTTTGATCCCTGCTGTCAGCAGAGATTGCAGCTCATGCTTGGATTTGCTGGCCTGTTCTATCCCTCATCCCCCATCCCCACTGCCAAGCTGGCTGCTCAAGTCAAGTGGAATTCCTACACTTCTCATAGGTTGTACAACTGCTATGCAGATGCATTTCAATTTAATTAAAATTTTTTTTTATGGAGTGAAACTTCTCAATTTATTTTTGCTGATTCTTCCGTCTACCTTGAGCAGTCACAATGGTAGAGAAGGGCACAGATGGGCCAAGTGACTAGGCAGGCTAAACGGAACTGCCCCAGGGCCACCAGTGGCTCCCAGGCCACACTGTTGGAGAAAGCTCTGGGACATGCTGCTGGAATTTGGGTCCATACTTAAGCAATCTCAGGAACTGATAAGTTCTTTACAGCCTGGCTTTACTCATCTCTCCCATGGAATAGTCCCCTCCCCACCTCTGTCTTCTGAAATTATTGCTCCTGGCCTGATTGTGTGGCCTCTGTGCAAGATACTTGCTATGTCCTTGGCAAGATACTTCTCTACATTGAGCCTTTTCTCCCCCTCATTTGCAAAATGGGAATAAGATACTGTGAGTTTCCCCCAAGTGGGATTTGGCAGAGGCTGCTGCTAGGGTTGGGGGTGTCTGAGATGCTCCTTCCTCAGCAGTCTTCTTGTCCACAGCCACGTCTCCTCTGTGGGTTTCACTCCAGCTTAGTTCTCCAGTGACTGGGTCACTCTTGGAGCCATGTTCTTGCCTGTCCTGGTGGGTCACGGTATGACTCACCTTGCAGCAACTCACCCCGGGTCACATTGATCGGGGAGCCAGGGATGATGTGACGTAAGCAGCAAATACAGCCAGCCACAGATATGGGGGCAGCTCTGTTTGCCTTGGAGATAAAAAACACCACCACTGGGCTGGGCTTTGTTGGCAGGGTGAAGGACGGCAGGCCCATGGGTGTTAGTTTTGTACAGTTTTGTGTCTGTGAAGATACCAGAGAATCCCAAGGTGGGAAAACTCCCCAGGGACCATCATTTTCTGTCAGAGTCCAACCAGAGACTCCCCTAATACTCGGCCTCCTGCCCACATATATCTCAGTGCAAGGAGGGTGGACCCTGGGAGGAGGGCCCTTTCTGTGTGCTTGCTTCCCTCCCTACATGAAGAACTTAAAGCAGTCTTTTCCCCTGGGTAAGCCTAACAGTCTCTGTTGGGACTGGACTTGGCCATTTTCTTCAGGGTCATGTAGTCCTTGTTTATACAACAGGGGAAGGCATAGGGATTTCCTTTTAGGGTGATGAAAAGGTTTTGAACTAGGCAGAACACATAACATTGGGAATATACTAGATTCCACTGAATTGTACATTTTAAAATGGTTAATTTTGTTTTATGTAAATTTTACCTCAATACAAAGAACCAGGGAGGGCTACCTAGTACCAGCAAGGGTTCCTTGCTGTGAGCAGCATGATAGGAGCTCATCAACTACTTTCAGTGACCGAGCCCAGGTCTCGAGCCTTCTGGACATGGGCTATTGTGGGACAGGCCTGGCCTGGCCTGTGGGATGCAGCAACAGAACCACTCAAGTGCCTCCACCCTATCATCTGAGTCAGGGAGCAACCCAGGGACTGGTCCCTGTGCTGCTGCTGAGTCCCTGGTGTGCAGTGGGGCTGGTGGAATTTATGTGACCAGGAGGGTGGCCTGTGGCCAGCCACCCTAACTGGTGCCCTGTCATCCTTCTGGGGCCAAGCTAGTGAGGGACAGGAACAGTGACATGCCATGTGAGCCCTACTGCTGAGTCAATTGCTCCTTGGCCACACTTCCACGGGTCCTGAGCATGTTCCATTTGCACTGAGTACATCAGATGGTTGCCCCATGCAGCAGCCCTAGAGTCCTACCCTGCCCTGCAGGGAAGGCTAAAGGCCTGCCTTGCTCAAAGTTTGCATGACTCAGAATCCCTTAAATCTGCCTGTGGCCCAGCATGGGACCCAGGAGGATGGGGTGTGTGCTAAGCTATGCTGCCTGCCTGCGGCGTCCACTAGATGAGGTGCTGGCTGCACAGGGGGGTGGGCCGCACATCCCTAGAGACCCCAGCCTTGGAGAGCACCTGTAGTACCTGTATAGTTCATCCCCACCATAAACCCTTTGAACAGATGAGGAGACTGAGGCACACAGAGGTGAAGTGATTTACCTGTTGGCCTTTAGTACCTCATAGATATTGGTTGTAGGTTCTAGCATTATAGTCAAGGTAGCTGAACTGCCCTTCTTCCTGGGTCAGTTGTTTTTTTTTTTGTTGTTGTTGTTTGTTTGTTTTTTGAGACAGAGCCTCAAGCTGTCCCCCTGGGTAGAGTGCCGTGGCATTACAGCTCACAGCAACCTCCAACTCCTGGGCTCAAGCGAGTCTCCTGCCTCAGCCTCCCAAGTAGCTGGGACCACAGGCGCCCGCCACAATGCCTGGCTATTTTTTTTTTTGGTTGCAGCCGTCATTGTTGTTTGGCGGGCCTGGGCTGGGGATTCGAACCCGCCACCTTAGGTGTACGTGGCTGGCGCCTTAGCCGGTTGAGCTATAGGTGCCGAGCCCCTGGGTCAGTTGTTTTAGAGGTGCCTTTAAGAAACTATAAGACTCCTCCTTGGAAAAATTTTGAAGCCAATTTCTTTGGCTTCAAGAACACCAAAAACTTGATTAGGAACCTCTGTCCTATGTGTTTGCAGTGTTTAATTTGGGGTTTAGTTTAACTCCTAACTTTCTGTTCTAGATGTGAATTTAAACATGTAATTTAATCCATTCACTCCAACAAATATTTATAGAGCACCTATTATGTGCTGGAGATAATCTTCTAGAGGTGGAAGGCAACTGATAAACAGACAAATTAGTGGTCATTAGTGCTATCTCTAAATATTTCCATTTCTGTCCTTTCTACATGGTAAGATTTTACTTCCTGGTCTTCTTGTGGTTGGCTGAAACCATGGCCAATGACTTGTGAGGAGCAGTGATGTGTTACTTTAGGCCAGAACATTTGCTGATGTGAGGCCCTCCAGAACCTTCCCTCTGCCCCTTGACATGGAGAATGGAAACATTTAAGATGGAGCCTGTTTAATCAGCGTAGGTTCTTGAGACATATAAGATGAATGAGAAATAAATATTTGTTTCTGTAAGTCATTGAGATTTGGAAGGGGGGTATTTGTTACTGCAGTATCTTCTGGTCTATTCTGACTGATACAATGAGTAAATCATATAATTACATAGATTGCTAGAAGAAGATTAGAGCAGTGGAGAAAATAAAAGTTTGAGCAGAGATTAAGGGGCATTAGAAGGGCAGAGGAGGAGTGGATGGTAGAGAAGGAAGATGAAACTTTAAACAGGCAATCAAGGTAGGGTTTGCTGAGAAAGCAATATTTGAAAAGGAAGCAGCCATGCAACTATCTGCAGCAAAGTGTCCCAGGCAGGGGAACAGCCAGGGCAAAGGTTGGAGATATGTCTGATATGTTCAAGGAATAAGAAAGGAGGTGATGTGACCAGCAAAGTGAGGGGCAAGGTGAGGAAAATAAGAGGGGCCATGTCACATGGATCCCAGTGGCCACAGAAGGACTTTGCTTGTTCTCTGAGTTAACTGGGGGGTCATGGTAGGGGTTGGGGTCCAAATATGACACAATATAATTTATATTTTCACAAGATTGCTCTGGCATCTGGGTTGAGACTAGATAGTGGAAGGAGAGGGGGCAGAATGGAAGTGGTGAAGCCTGCTAAGAGGCCACTACTAATTCTAGGTGGCATCTCCCCACGGCTCACACTAGGTGATGGCAGTAGAGGTGGGGAAAAGTGGTCAGATGGAAAGATCTTGGATATATTTTGAAGCTAGAACCAAGAATTTTCTTGATAGATTGATTGGATGAAGGATGGGAGAGATTCAAGGATTTTGGCCTAGTGTAGGATCGAGTTGCCAGGGACAGAAAGTGGGGGAGGTTGCAGACAAAGCAGGTTTTAGGGGGAAGACTAGAAATTAGTTTGGGCCATGTTGAGTTAGACTCCACGTGGAGACATGTGGGTGGCTGTTGAATATATGAGTCTGGAGTTGGGAGAATATAAATTTAGGAGGCATTGAAAGAAAGATGGTATCAGCAGTTTAATGTCTTAAAACACTGTTCTCCATAGGCCAGAACAGAAATTTAAACATTGCATGTTTTCATTCATAAGGGGAAGCTAAAAAAAGTTGATGTCATGGAAGTAAAAAGTAAAACAGAGGGTTTTAGAGGGTGGGAAGGGAAAGGGAAGGGAGGGAGAGGGAGAGATTTGTTAAAGGATACAAAACTACAGTTAGATAGGAAGAATAAGTACTAGTGTTCTATGCCACTGTAGGATAACTATATTTTATATAGTTTCAAGTGGCTAGAAGAGTGGTTCTCAACCTTCTTAAAGCCGCAACCCTTTAATACCGTTCCTCATGTTGTGGTAACCCCTACACATGAGGAGCGGTGTCTTGGTTCCTAAGACTACTGGAAATATGTGTTTTCCAATGGTCTTAGGCGACCCCTGTGAGAGGGGAAAGGGTCATTCAATCCCCAAAGGGGTCACAACCCACAGGTTGAGAACCGCTGAGCTAGAATAATATCGAATGTTCCTAACACAAATTATTACTGTTTGAGATGATGGATAGCTCATTACCCTGATCTGATTACTGTCCATGATATGTATTAAAACATCACTATGCATGCCATGAATATGTACAATTATTTGTCGATTAAGACAAATGTTAAAACAGACTGAGATTTAAAAGAAATAAAATATAATTAAAAGACACTGTTTGCCTTACAAAGAGAAACTTCTAAGTGCAGTATTATACACAGTCAGATCCAAACTCTCCACTTGTCAAGAGCATCCTCCATTACAACATGCAATGATCCCTCTGTCCTGAAGAAAACATTTTGTTTTTTAGCTAAGTCCTAGGTAAAGTTCTGCTTCCTCTTTCCTGAAAATGAAAATTGTGAAAAGATTCTGTGTCTCTTTTCTCTTCTGCTTCCAGAGAACTCAGGGCCAAATTTAAAACTGAACTATAATATATTGATCACTTGGGTCTACAGAGTCTGCAGTATTTGTTTTTACTTTCCCATACTTTGACTTCCTACTCATAACTCCCAGGCCTGGTTTTTTAATTTTTATTTTTCACATCATGTGTTCTCACTATAAGTTGTCTCCAATCAATATGAAATGAAGCAGAGTAAAAAATAAGGAAATAAACATAACTGAATAAGGTTGCTTTTTAATAACAACACAACTCATTTATAAGTAAAAAGATACTGAAAATGTGTCTCCAAAGTAATTTTCAATGTGCAGAATCTTATATTCCAGCTGACTTTCATTATAAAATTGAAAATGTGTTCCTCAGGGAAAAAGAATTCTAGTTCCCAAAATATTGTAAAGATTACGCTTTAAAATTGCAGCATCTATGTAAACTCATATATTTTTAAGGTAATAAGGATGCTATTGGAAGATACTGAGAATAATATGCAAAATAAGTCACAAAATATAAATGCAGAAAAACTAGAATTGTTTTTATGTCTTGGTGAAATGACTTCAGGCTTGCAGGAAAAAGAATGTGAGTTTTCCTAACAGGACACAATGCTTTTAGAGTCTCCCTGGCCCACCTTCTCCTGGAATTCAGCAATGCAGGAATTCTCAGACCTCAGGCACACTTACAGGTGTTCACTTTGTGTTCACATTCTTTTTTGGCCAGGGCTGGGTTTGAACCCACCACCTCCGGCATATGGGGCCCACACCCTACCCTTTTGAGCCACAGGCGCCGCCAACGTTCACATTCTTTTAAGCCCCTGTTTTATAAGTCTGTCAATATTGGTCTTTCAAATCAATTTCTCTTTTAAACTTAAGTTTGTTTAAAGAGAAAACAGTTTAAATAATATATGGTATGTGTCAATTCACAAGTTTCCTGTTTGCCTAACAAAATCAATTTTAAAAATGGTATGGTGTGTCATCCTAAAACTATCTCTTTCACGTGAGCTGCCTGCCCATAGACCACTGGGTGAGGGTTGGGAGAGTCTGTCCAGGAAGGTAACTCTGCAAGGCATCAGTTTCCAATGGTAATTCCAACTGGTTTTTAGAACAATGGTTCTCAACTGCAGGCCTTAGCCCTGCAGCATTATTACCACCTGGAAACTTGTTAGAAATGTACATAATTGGGCTTCATCCCAGATTTGTGGTCCTACAGAGATTCTGATGGATGCTAAAGTTTGGAAGCCATTTTCCCAGAAAAATCGTGTTGCTGTACAGCAAACAGAGGGCTGATAAGAAGAAGACCTGTGTTCCAGCCAGTTCTTCTCTGTAGCCAGTTAGCTGTGACCTCTGGCAAATACCAAATTGTTGTCATGTGGAATGTGAGAAAAGGCCTGAGCGACAGCAAAGATTCCCAGGCTAGAATCACCTGAGCAGCTTTGAATTCTAATGCTGCTACACCAGAATCCATACTCAATGATTCTATTTATACTACATTCTAGAATAGGCTGAAACTAATCTCAGCCGAGAACATTCAGAACAGTGATTGCCTGGTGGGGAGGGAGGTGGATCACCCGGGAAGCTGCACAAGGAGAATTTCTGGGGTGATGGTGATGTTCTGTGCTGCTGGGAATACTGGTTACAAGGGTATGTGCATTTGTCAGAATTTACTGAATGGTACATGTAAGATTTGTGCATTTCATTATATGCATATTTTATCTCTAAAGAAAAACTATAAATAAATATTAGAGTCTAGTTAATACTATGTGTGCTGAAGAGTTTAGGGGTGAAATGTACTGATTTTGCAACTCATTTTGAAATGTATCAAAAATTATGATGGCTTGCTGGATGGATAGAGGGGTTGGCTAGTAGAATAGACAGGTGATAATCAAATGTTAATGTTAGAATCCAGGATGGTATGTATATAGGTGTTCACTGAACAATTCTTTCAGCTTTTTAGTTTGAATTGTTGAGGGGAAATTCTGATGCTGGGACCCTATGCCCACGTTTGTTAATTGCATCTTTCTTAAATTAAAAATTCTACCATTGTAGAGAGATACATTTCTTTGTCAAGGGTAACGTTTTGTTTTGTTTTGTCCTGAGACAGGGTCTCATTCTGTGGCCCAGGCTAGAGTGTAGTGGCATTATCATAGCTCTCAGCAACCTCAAACTCCTGGGCTCCAGTAATCCTCCTGTCTCAGCCTCCTGAGTATCTGGGACTGTAGGTGCCTGTCACCACACCTGACTGATTTTTCTATTTTTTGTAGAGATGGTGTGGAGCAGGGTGGTGTCTCACTCTTGCTCAGGCTGGTCTTGAACTCCTGACCTCAAGAAACTTTCTTGCCCCAGCCTTTCAAACTGCTGGGATTACTGGTATGAGCCCAAGGTATAGTCTTTAAACCATTCACATACAAGTATCCCTGAAAGAATGACATATT
>NW_003852537.1:2579029-2589032 GCF_000181295.1 Otolemur garnettii | reverse complement strand
TGAGACAGAGCCTCAAGCTGTGGCCCTGGGCAGAGTGCTATGGCATCACAGCTCACAGCAACCTCCAACTCCTAGGCTCAAGCGATTCCCCTGCCTCCGCCTCCCAAGTAGCTGGGACTACAGGCGCCTGTGACAACGCTGGCTAGTTTTTTTTGTTGTTGTGGCAGCTGTCATTGTTGTTTGGTGGACCGGGCTGGTTTCTAACCCACCAGCTGAGGTGTATGTGGCTGCTTGAGCTACAGCCTCCGAACTGGGATTTTTTTTTTAATCTCTGATAATGAACTTATTGGGTTAGAATCTCTCCACAGCTCCCGATAACAGGCGAAGACCTAGGTTCTGCACCTGGGCTTTGTTGTGGCTACGGTTGCTATTCAGCCCCAGGCAGGCGGCACCTGTTTGCCACCTGCTTTCCGGGAGCCCGAGCGGAGCCTGGGACTCACCTCTACAGAACTTCTGCATGCCTCAGCCACACATGGCCACCAGGGGGAGCAGTCATCCCATAGTTACCTGGACTATACTATTGAAACCTACAGCTTGTAGTGAGATTATCTGTGTTCCTTGGAGAGCTGTCCACGGCTGGCCCCGTGACGCCTCACTTCACCTGTTAGCTCAGTCACCCACAAAGGACCATGCCTCTGCACCATGGGCCCTCCTTCCGGATCTGTACATTGCTTAATATGACTTAAGCTGCCTCCTTACCTGATCCTTCTCCATCTCTCTTGCTTGGCCCCCACCATCCCTGTAGCCAGTAAACACAGCCTCTTTGGGGAACCCCCCATCCCCTGGCTGAGTACCCTATGTCCCCTGGTACTCTCTGGTACAGGGCGATTTCTCTTTTTTTCTAGAACCTGATATCCTCCCTGTTTTCTATGGTGTCCCTTCCTGTTTCGTTTAGAACCTATCTATGTCACCTGCTGCCCCTCTCGGTGGTGATTGCTGGTCTTCTGTCTGTGCCTCTTCCTTCACCAAAGATTTTGGTTCTTCTGTTTTCTCCATCCTCCCTGCTGACTTACTCCCAAAGCCTCTTTCACCCATGTGGCTGGGCCATTCTTATTACTTGCTGCACCTCCAGAGAACTTTTCCCAGTCACTGCTTCCTGTGGTCACACCTGGGACCCTGCCACCATCTGGACAGGAGACTTCAGATGGCCCCTTCTGACCTCTCCTCACTGGTTCTAGCACTTTGTGCCCACCTCATCTCTTCATGGAGTCACTGCATCCTGTTGTCACTGCCTTCCTTACTGGTTGTTCACTGTCGAGATCAATGCCCTTGGCTCCCTCTCTCCTAACTTCATCCCCCCAGCACAGGTGACACAAGCTGGCCAGCTGTTTTGCACCAAACATAGCTGGAGAAGAGCACACACTCAGTGCACCATCGCCGATCTCCAATGGGCTGCCTGGCCAGCCTGTTATTCCTCCCTGTAGGTTTGCTGTCCCCCTCTCTACAGTGATTTCATGCCCTTCTCTCTCAACAAACCTCCTGTGTCTTTCCCACTTCTCAGCTGAAGTTCATGTGTCCTCACTTCATAGAGGGAATTAGGAACCAGGAGAGTAAACTCTCTCCTCTTTCTGCTGCCCTCTGATGGTGTCTCTCTCCAATCCTGGTGTCACCCTGTGAGATTTGTCCTTCTGTTTTATGAAGCCAGCCACCCTGCCCAAGATTTTGGGTCTTTCTTCCTTGTCACATGCTAAACCTCTTCTTGTTAACTGGAAGCACTCATTAGAGGGCAGAGGACTGGCTCTTGAGTTGGGGACCCAAATGTCATTCTGTTTTCTATAAAGTGGAGTTTTCCTAATTGCCCCCTGCAGGGAGACTAGCTCGTGCTAGAGTCTAGGGGCTGCCCTGTTGGTGTCTTCAGTCTGCACATATTTTCCTTGGGGTGACATCCTGGAAGTGGCCTCATGTGGAAGGGCATCTCTGGTGCCCTCTCCCATCCAGTCATCACCTAGGGATACTCTCACATGGGTCCACACCAGAGCAGGCTGGAGGATGCTCATCTCAACATCATCTGGTGCTGGGCAGTGGAGGCACCTGGGCATGCCTCCCTAGGGGAATGGCCGATGAGCTGGGAGTAAACAGGTGGCAGTGGCAGCAGCCCAGCTTCCATGTGTGCACAGCACAAGTGTGGCACTGCCTGACAACAGAAAGAAACACTGTGAGGCTCATAGCCTATGGTCATTTGTGTGCATTAAAATACCTGAACATAAGACAACAATGTAGGTGTTTAGATACAAGTGTACCACTGGGAGGCCATGGCTGGTGGATTGCTTGAGCTCATGCATTTGAGACCAACCTGAGCAAAGATGAGACCCTGTCTCTACTAAAAATAGAAAAACTGATGCAAGAGGCTCACTTGAGCCCAAGAGTTGGAGGTTGCTGTGAGCTATGATACCACACTACTCTACCAGGATGACAGCTTGACACTCTATCTCAAAAAAAAAAAAAATAGATAAAAGTGTATGCATGGAGGCCATGAGAATGGGTTATTAGTAGGGGGAAGGGGAATAACTATGGACAAGGCAATCAGATAGACCGGGATGAGTTGGGGCCCTGCACAGGGCTATGAGGCTGAGGCCAGTCCCTCCCAACCCAGGCGTTCTTCCCTGTGACTCCCAGTGAATGCTCCCTGGGGCCTCACAGCTCCCATGGAAACAAACATCTGTTGGTAAAAGACAACAGGCCAATCTTTATTGGGGACATACCTGAGGTCCCAACCATTTAAAAGAAAATAAAAAGGGCTCCAGCTATCCACTTCCCACCCCATCCCTTCTGTTAGCTGTTGGTATGTTCTCCCAGTTCCAGTGCCATTTGAACCCACTCTCCCATAGATACAGAGATTCTGGCCTGCTCCTTGAATTACTAGGATCTGGTAGGTCCAGTCTTGGGGAGCCAGGTGGGGGGGAACATCCTTAAGGAGAAGGGCATTGGACCACCTGCCTGTGACATGGAGCAGAAAGGGAGAGGTTTCTTAAAGCCCAGAGCCCCAAGAATGCTGGCTCAGATTGTCAGGATCTGAACATGGCCTGACTCCTCTTTTGTGTGGTCCTTGTGGTCTGCACCAATGAGTGTCCCAGAACAGCAGCGTGTCAGAGAAGCAGCCACCCTCTCCCTACTCCCCAAGTTCCAATTTTCAATCTTCTGCTGACTCCAAGCCACCAATATGGTGCCAATAATTGTGGAGCTGGGAAGAGGTACATGTGGCTGACTCTTGGGGTCCCACTGGGCCCACCTGCCTGTGACCTACTGATGGTGGCAGGAGAGGATAAGCCAGAGGGAAGAATGAGGGTGGGCTGTGCCTTTCAGAAGCAGAGGAGTCAGTGGCTGTTGCTGGTAGGGGGATTCTTATTTAAGGTAGCCCTGAGGAAAATGCTTAAAGAGAAAGCGGTGTTGTCAGGCCCTCACGAGGGAAGTTGTTTTCTCTGCTTTTGTGTAGAAATCCACCCGGACTTGACATTCTCATTAGACTGCAGTTTAAACAGGACAGACTTCAGTTTGCAGGTGAGAACTTGAGTTTTCACAGCCATGGGACAAATGTCAGACCTTTTCACAGAATGAATCTGAAATTTGGAAAACTGCTGTCATTTTAATACAAATGAAGCTCAGATGGTTTTTCTCTGCAGAACTTTCTAGTTAAAGAAGAGGGCAAATGTCTAATCTCCAAATAGGAATTCCCTGTTTCTTGCAGGTGAATTAATTGCTTTCCGCCTTGTACTATTTACAGAATACTGATGACAAGCTGAGGGGAAGGAGAAAAAAAATCTCTTAAGAAGGAGGAATTTTTAGTCACAAAAAGGAAACCATGCTTGCTAAGTGAGACAAAATGTGATTTGGCCTTAAAACGGAGCAGACACAGATGATAAGTGATTGTCTTGTGCTGAGACTGGGCAAGTAGCCTTGAGTTGAAGACCACTAGGTGTGGATGGAATGGGTCCTTCCAGAACCTTCTAGAAACTCTGTTTTTCTCAATTTATAGTCCAGTATGCTTTTGCATTGGGAAACACACACTGTGTACTTTGCCAGGATTCCACTGGATTCCAATAGAATGAGAAAGCCAAAATGGGTGATTTTCTTTAAACAGAAATTCAAAAATATTTCTCATGGCTCATGTTCAAAGTGGATCATTGAATAATAATTACTTTTTTGAGCTAGGATTGCAGCACTGCACTCCAGCCTGGGTGACAGAGTGAGATCCTGTCTAAAAAAATAATAATTACTTTTTGCCACCAACGATATTGATGTTTTTTCAAAGAAACCTTTCTGACATGCTGAGCATAAACTGCTAACCCATGTTGGCTGATGGCAGAATACTCAGCCCAGGCCAGGCCAGGCAGGGCATTACCCACCCCTGAGACTGGGCAAATAACTCAGGTCCTTTGTCCTATTGGCAGCCAAATAGTGTCTAAACTGACCCCATGAGGCCAGGGCCAAAGCTCCTTCCTCCTACCTCTTCCTTCCCACAAGACTATCTCCTCACAAGTACCATGGCAGGAACTGACCACTCTCCGTGGGCTGTTTTGCAGACATAGCTGGTATGGACGAGATGGTTAAGTGCCCACTGTAATGGCTTAGAGTTGGGTTGGCAAGGGCTGCCCAGTCAGTATCCATTGCCCAGCAACCCCTATCCCATATATTTTGGTGGGCTCATGTGTAGCAGAATGTGTTTCCCAAAAATGACTTTAGCACTATTTATGGCCACTCCTGTTCTTGCCACTCTCCTACTAAGAGGTGGCATTTGTGTCTCCTCCCCTTGAACAGGGAGTGGGCCCTCAAACAGCAGAGTAAGCTGGTGGGATGCTACATGTGATATAGGATATAGCAGGGGAGGCACTTTTCACCTGGCATGCTCTCTCTGGTGACATGTGGCATTTGGGGACCTGAGCCACCTTGCATTATTCGTCTGGCTGCCCTGGAGCTGGCAAGCTGGAGGGACCCCAGAGAAAGACCATGTGGAGGTGAAGTGCATGAGTCTTCCCAGCCCCAGCACAGATATGTGAGTGAAGAGACCCTGTCACTGCAACCGCATGGGAGACCCTGAGCAAGAACCACCTGGCTGAACCCAGACAACCCCCACTTTTGTGAGCAAAATAAATGATGGTTATTGGTGTGGTTTATTATGCAAAAATACATAATCAGAATATCACAGAGCCAGTTCTCACCGCATAAGGGAATGTGAGGTGGGCCATTTCTGGATCAGAGTATTTTGGGGAGGGAGATCATATCTCCCTATCTGCCCAGGATGGAGGCAGATTACATCTATCGTTTTGGCATAATTCTTAATCATACCCCCTTTCACTCTCAAGGTGTCCTAGTTTGGACCATGCAGAGCAGGCCCCCTGTGCATACCAACTTGTCGGAGGTTGGCGATACAGAACACACTCATGCACAACACGTTACATAAAGTAGATTTATTACTTACAGATTGGCAGCAAGAAACAACAGATGCCTAGAATTCAACAAATGCTGATCCCTCAAAGCCCAGGAAAAGGTTCCCAGGGTGGATGGTGTTTTGAATCCATGTACCCCACTTGCACCACCACTGAAGAACCCTGGAAAGTAGCCTGCCCTAGGTCATGTTTCTGGGGGGGGGGGCACTGGAACCAAACCTAAGCTGCTCTGGCCAGTTTCTCCTATGTCAGGATATTTTATTCCTAAAACATTCCCCAGTTATTCATGACAACTACAAATGAGAAGGGTCAGTCTAAGACCACCCAGGGAGCTGCCCTGCAGAGTCTACATTCTATGGTCACCCTATCCGGAGTCAGGTGTGCCTTCTCAATGACCTCCTTCTCTTTGGTTGGTGCAGACAAGCACTATGACCTGGGAGGAGCCACAAGATGGAAAAGGCATTTGAGTCCCTGAGTCACCACTTGGAGGAGAGCCCCAGACCTCCATTAAGGACTCTAAGTGAACAAGAAATTAACTACTAAGATAGTTCAATCCCTGGGATTTGGTGTTTGTTACAGCAGCTGGCATTTAACCTCAAATTGGTTGTGAGCAAAAATTAGAAATCTCCATTCTTGGTTTAAAAAGGGTGAATACATGGTACTATTATCAGGAATTTGACCCTGTTCATTTTATACCTTCAAACCCCTGAATTATGTGAATCCCTTGGCCAAGGATATGCAATTTCTGTGAATAAGATACCTTATTTAAAAAACCCTACTCCACAAGCATGAATAATGTCTCAGCTAGTTTTCTTCCTGGTTTTCTCTTTAAAAGGTGAGATATGCTTGTAACAGAGTTCTCTGAAGTTGTTGTTTGAGACAGAGCCTCAAGCTGTCACCCTGGGTAGAGTGCTGTGGCATCACAGCTCATAGCAACCTCCAACTCCTGGGCTTAAGCAATTCTCTTGCCTCAGCCTCCCAAGTAGCTGGGACTACAGGTGCCTGCCACAATGCCCAGTTATTTTTTGGTGGTTGTCATTGTTTGGCATGCCCCGACTGGATTCGAACCTGCCAGCTCTGGTATATGTGGCTGGCTCCTTAGCCACTTTAGCTACAGGCACTGAGCCAGTTCTCTGAAGTTTTAAGGGGAGAAGAAAATCGCCTGTGCTCAAGAAGATTGTGAGCTTTGGGAATTTGATGGGCTCTGTAGGAATTCTGGCCCTACTGTTCACTAGCTGTGCCACCCAGGGAAAGCATCTCTCTCTTTTTTTTTTTTTTGCGGTTTTTGGCTGGGGCTGGATTTGAACCTGCCACCTCTGGCATATGGGGCCAGCACCCTACTCCTTTGAGCCACAGGCACCACCCCTAGGGAAAGCATCTTAACCTCTCTCTATCCCAGCTTCCTTCCCTGTAAGATGACAGCAAGAATACTGACTTTCCTCTTTTTTCTCCTTCTCCTCTCCTCATTTTTCTTTTTTTTTCCTCTGATAAAGTCTGACAAGCAGATCCATACACATGTATGAATTATGAGGTTCCAAAGTGTATATGGTGAGTGGTAAGCCTCAGTTTCCACACTGATTTGGTCTCTTTCTCTCTCTGTCTCATTCAGTAAAGCAATGCATTGGAGAGGTAATGGGGTCAGCATCCCAGATCTGGGTGTAGCAGGTGCTTTTGGTGCCTGCTCCACCCTGCATCCCCTATCTACCTCTGACTTCAGGCATGGCTGGAAAGGTGGGGCAGCCTTCAGCCAGTGGGAGACAGAAGCTTAGTGCATCAAAACCCTGGTCCTATGGAGAGGCAAGTCTTGGAGGAACAGGTCTGAGGCACAATCTCTTTGGTTGCTTAGATATCCTTGGGGTATTAGTTCCCCAAGGCTATTGCAACAGCGTACTGCAGACTGAGTGGCTAAAACAACATGTCCCCTCCAAAACCTGTAGGGGAACCCTGCCTTTTTTCTTCCTAAGTCCTAAGGGTTTGCCAGCAATCTCTGGCATTCCTTGGCTTGTGGCTGCATTACTTCCATCTCTGCCTTGGTTTTCACATGACATTCTCCATGTCTCTGCACAAGGTGATCTTATAAGGACATCAGTCATATCAGATTAGGGGCCCCCCTTACTCCAGGATGACCTCATCTTAACTAATTACACTCAAGACAACCCTGTTTCCAAAGGAGATTGCATTCTGAGGTCCTGGGGGCTGGGACTTCAACATGTTTCTTTGGAGGGATAACATTCAACTCATAATATCTGTTCTTTTTGTTCCTTCATCCTTCTTTCTTTGGATCACCCCCCTGCATAGGCTCTGCTTTTGGGGGGACACAAAGGGAGATACCTGGGGCTCTGCTCCCAGTGTCACCATTTCCCAGCAGTGTGGCCTGAATTACTGTTTCACTGGGCTGCATTAGGCTCTCAGTGCTGGAAAGAGTGGAGGTCTGTGTGTCTCAGGTCTCAGTCCAATGCTGATCTGCTGGCTTTCTTGGGCAGCAACCCTTTGAGCTTGGTTCTAGGGCCTATGCTCCTTCTGTTTTGAGATGCTACCACTTTGAAGTTGGGTCTTCCTAGTGGCTGTGGGAGGGGAAGAGAAAGGGTGAGAAGTTGAACCGGGATTTATGGTCAGGCATGGATGTGGCATGCAGACTCCTACATACATTCTGTGGTCCAAAACCCAGTCATGTGATCCCAATCCACTACATGGGAACCTAGAAACATCTTCACATGCCCAGGAAGGGAAGTCAGGATTAGGGAATATCTAGTCTGAAAACCACTATTACCTTGTCTGCAGGATGGAATTCACACTTGACTTGCAGTTTTGGGTTCCAGCTCTGACTTAGGATTTGCACTGTGGCCAGGCATGGCAGGCTGTTTTGTCACAGTGGCCTAGCCTTGAGGGAGGACTCTAATTCCCAACCCACTGACATTGGCTGGAAATGTATGAGAGGTGACCCATACTGTATGGAGGAGACACTTTAGGAGCCATTTTCTTATTCTGCCCTGTCCCTTCTCTGCTGCTGTGAGCCCAGCACACTCCTGATTATAGCTGCTCCTTTAGTCCTGGTCCTAGAAGGAAGAGGATAGGGAGAAAAACTGTGGCTGACCTGCAGCTGACAGCAAAGGTAACAAGAAGCCAGCCCCACTCCCTCCTCTCCTCCTTTCCTCACTCCTTCCCTGCCTCCTCTCCTTCCTTCCCCCCTGAGGTTTTTGGGATTATTTGTCACTGCAGTATATCCTAACCTTTCCTGACTGATATATCAAGAAATTTAGCAATGCTCTCATCTGGCCTTGTCAATCTCCCTTCCCCGATAGTGTCTCTAGACCCCACATCCTAGTGTGCTGAAACTTCCTGGTCTGGGCTATACCTTATGGAGATCCCTTTTTTATTAAGTTCAGGGATTTGGGACAAAAGGCCAGTCATTCATGTCTACCAGCACCAGAGAATGCAACCAGAGAGGTAGAGACAGGACAGAGCATCCTGGCCCCCAGTAGTTAAGATCTGATGGCCTGGACCACAGGCCTGGCTGCCCTTTGGAAGAAGAAAGGTCTAGCACAGCCCTCCCTCGATGGTTATCTCCCATAGGGAATGAGGCCTTCAAGGAGGGTTGGCCAGGCCTGTGTCCGGCCATTCAAGCCCCACTATCCAATAGCCTCTAAACCAGTCCCTAACATTGGACCAACTCCACACAGACGCCCCTCCCCTTGTGCAATAGATGGTGGCTGGGGTCACATTAGGGAGATTCATGAGTGGGTCTTTAGGAGGCTGCTATGTGAAGCAAGTTTGCAAAACTGCTTTATAAACAGTAAAGCATCACATGTATGACAGATATAATTTTAAAAGAGATAGGAGAAGCACCCTAATTTTAACACTAAGGAGTTTTCCTTGATCAGACCTTGCCTCCCTGCATCCCAATTTCTTGGGGAGGGTGCTAATTAGGAGCTATGAGAAAGATCTCCTTTCACACCTAGAATAAGCTGGGAGCGATTTCTCTAGTTTGTTGTTTCTATGAACCAGTCGATGGAGTCATTTATCTAAAAGTTCCTCCCATTGGCATTGAATCTGCTACATCTGATGCCTCAGGAGACAGAGGCTGCTTGGGCGTAGAAGCTCACCTTGAATGCTACCTAGCAACACACAGGAAACTCATTCTCCTAAGGCTTTAAAGAGAAACCCAGTTGCAGCTATAAACTCTGTTTACAGTATTCTAGGGGCTTAGTTAACCACTGAGGAAAGGAGGTTGCCAAAGAAACCAGAGTTATTCTTTTTTTTTTTTTCCACTTGAAAATAGAAAGTCACTCACTAATGTATGAATCATAAGCCTGTGCTGCTGACCACAAGGCCTTTGGCTTGGGTAACAGATAGGAGGATGGGGAGGTAGCTGGCCAGAGCCTTGGAGGCAATTTCCCTCCTAGGCTAGGGCTCCGGCTCGCTTGGTAGGAACCACTTCATTTTCTTTTTCTCACTCTTGCCTACCTCTAATTTCTTCCTGGGCATTGCTTATGTTCTTGTTTCTGCTTCTGGTTCACTATTATCACTCCCCTTCTTTTTTAGAAAGTTTATTTCTTTTTTTTTGAGACAGGGCCTCAAGCTGTCCCCCTGGGTAGAGTGCCGTGGCATTACAGCTCACA
>NW_003852537.1:2578083-2578917 GCF_000181295.1 Otolemur garnettii | reverse complement strand
TGGCTGGCACCTTAGCCGGTTGAGCTATAGGCGCTGAGCCAGAAAGTTTATTTCTTGATCCACCCACTTCATTTCTGCATCTTGGGATTGTTTACTAATGTAACGAAATGCTAATGTTATAGAGAACATGCCAGAAAACAGAGAAGATTCCCCTTCCCTGCTGCCACCTACACTCAACAGCACTGGGAATTGTGGCTTCAGGAAGGTGGGATTATGGCCCAGGGCCAGTACCAGAAGGACAGCTGGGACCAGGTGGGCTGGCTCAGTAGAGGCAACTGAAGTCAGGGAACTCAGGGAGGGCCTGGTATGAGGGACCCCCTCATTGGCAGGGACTACCTGGGGACGCAAGGCCCAGGTAAGCTAAGAGATGAGCAAGCATGGTTCTTCTTTGCAGAGAGGTACAGGGGTGGGGGGGAGAGGGGAGCAAGACATCCTGGGAAGTGGCCCCTATCTAGGGCACTTGGAGCTATTCCAAAACCCTCCACAGTGTTGCAGTGGTTGCTCTGTTGCTCTCTCTTCTCACTCATCCTCCAAGTCTTGGTGGGAAGTGGGGTGGCTTGGTGGGCGAGGTATGGACGCAGGAGAAACTTCAGGTCCTTTCCTCTCCCAATAGGCTCCTCATGATGGGTAAGTGCTCACACTCCACAGGAATTCATTCATTCACAGGCTTTTTCTGCCTCCCTTCTGTGTTTGGTCAAGCAGAAGCCACCACCCACCAATTCCCCAGGGGACAGCTTGGGTTGCAATCCCAGTTCCCCTGCTTATAAGCTGTGTGACTTTGGACAAGTTACTTAAACTCTCCATGCCTCAGTTTTCTCTGTGAACTGAGACTCA
>NW_003852537.1:2541951-2577827 GCF_000181295.1 Otolemur garnettii | reverse complement strand
TGCTGAGAAAACAGGAATGTCCTGACCCCTTGGAGCCTTTGTGTGAGGGGCAGAGACAAACAATACACACGTAAACAAAGAAAGGATATACATGCAGTGTCATGAGGAAAACTAAACCAGCAGCAGGACAGAGGGTAAGTAGCAGGGAGGGGGAGGAGTGGGGAGTGTTATTTTAACCAAGGATGTCAAGGAAGGTCTCACAGAGCTGAGGGGATCTGCATGACCTAAATGATGACAAGGATCAGAGGGGCAGATTCCAGGCAGTGGGAACAGCATGTGCAAAGGGCTGGTGTGTTGGAAGAGAGGGCAGGTGGGTGTGCTTGGGGTTTGGGGGGTGGAACAGAGGACAGAAGGAAGCAGGTCCAGGTCCCATGGGGCAAGTGATCCCAGCCAGAAGTAGAGATTCTTTTCTAATTATAATAAGAGACAGATTTCCAGGGCTGCAGCAACAAATGACCACAAACTGGTAGCTTATGACAGAAATGTCTTCTCACACTGCTCTGAAGGCCAGAAGTCTAAAACCACAGTATTGGCAGGGCTGGGGTCCCATTGAAAGGAAGGATCCAGGAAAGGATCTCTTCCAGTCTTTTCCAGCTTCTGGTGGCTCCTATCTTTCTTTGGCTTATGGCTGCATCACTCCAATCTCTGCTTCTATCTTCTCACAGACTTCTTCTGTGGGTCTCCATGTCTTCTTCCCTGCTTAAAAAGACATCAATCATTGAAGTTAGGGCCTAAATCCAATATGGGCCCTCAAGATCCTTAATTATATCTGCAAAGATCCTATTTCCAAATAAGGTCATGTTGGCAGATGGTCATGTTGCCAGAGGTTAGGACTTGGACTTATCTTTTTAGGGGACACAATTTGACCTACAACAGAGGGCACTGGGAGTTGAAGCAGAGGACCAGACCAGTCTGATTTCTAAATTAATACATCATGCTGGCTGCTATAAGGAGAATAGACCTGAGTGGGGAGGTGAGTGAGGGGGCTGGGCCAGGAAACTGGGCTGAAGGAGAGAAAGAGAAAAGCAACACAAACACTCACATCTGGGCCTGGGTGTCCTCCTGTTGGTTAGAAACGACTGCACAGATCACCAACGTCAGGCAAGGCCACTCTGTCATCATGATAGATCAAGATGGCAACAAGACAAAATGTGGACGTTGTCCAAACCATGGCATTAACAAAACATCTCTCTCCTGGCTAACATGTGTGACTATTCCTTTGAATTGAAAAACAAAAATTAAACCACCAGAACAGGTGCAGTGGCTCACCTCTATAATCCCAGCACTTTGGGAGGCTGAGGTGGGGGGATTACTTGAGGCCAGCAATTCAAGAACAGCCTGGGTAACATAGTGAGACCATATTTATACAAAAAAAGAGAGAGACTAACCAGACCTAGTGGCATGTAACAGTAGTCCTAGCTACTGGGGAGGCTGAGGCAGGAGGATTGCATGAGCCCCAGAGTTCAAGGCTGCAGTGAGCTATGGTGATGCCACCATACTCCAGCTCCTGAGTGACAGAGTGAGACCCTATCTCTTAGAAAAAAAAAATGGGTGGCATTGTCACTAATTGTCTTCATATTAAAGTTGAATACATAGGATTCATGCTTCTCCATTCCTGTGATGCTTCACTAGGCATAATGTGTTCCACCTCCATCCAGGTTAGTACAAATGCTGTAAAATCTCCATTATTTTTGATGGCTGAATAATATTCCATGGTATACATATACTACAGCTTACCAATCCATTCTTGGGTTGAAGGACATTTAGGCTATTTCCACATTTTAGCAATTGTAAATTGGGCTTCAATAAACAGCCTAGTACAAGTGTCTTTATAATAAAAGTTTTTTTTTTTTCCTTCTGGATAGATGCCCAGTAATGGGATTGCAGGATCAAATGGGAGGTCTAGGTTGAGTTCTTTAAGGTTTCTCCATGCTTCCTTCCAAAAAGGTTGTATTAGTTTGCAGTCCCACCAACAGTGCAAAGGCGTTCCTTTCTCTCCACATCCACGCCAGCATCTGCAGTTTTGAGATTTTGTGATATAGGCCATTTTCACTGGGGTCAGATGATATCTCAGAGTGATTTTAATTTGCGTTTCTCTAATAATTAGGGATGATGAGCATTTTTTCATGATGCTTAGTAGCCATTCATCTGTCGTCTTTAGAGAAGATTCTATTCATCTCTCTTCCCCATTGATATATGGGATTGTTGGTTTTTTTCTTGTAGATTAATTGAAGTTCTGCATAGATCCTGGTTATTAGACTTTTGTCTGATTGAAATTCAATAATTAATGACAATTAATGACATGGTGGGGCATGGGGGAAGGGGAGACCAGACAGAAAAGGAGGGAGAGGGTGTGGGCAAGAAAAAAAAAAGAAAGAAAATAGTGACTAATTCTCATATAAATTGTATTTAATTTTGACCAAAGTACATTACTTGAACATTAATTTTCAATTCAACATGTTGGTATGTTGTTTATCATATTGCGTCCTCATTTATAAGTGAAATATGTTTGTAATTTCTCCTTTATAATAATATATTTTCTCAAATTTTAATATCAGGTGTATTCAGATTAAGCAGAATGATTTTGAAGTATTTCTTTTTCTATTGTCTATAAGATTTGGCATGATCTGTTTTTTTGAAATTATATTTTACTTTTATTTATAAATATTGGTTGGTTTTTTTTTGAGACTTTGGAAAAAACAAAATAAGAAGAAGAAGTCAACTGATCAGAGTATTCTATAATAGACATACTCCTATCTGACAATGTGAATGCTACTTTCTTTGCATTATTACTATTATTATTGCTTAATATTTCTTTGCAGCAATCGTCTGATTTCTTTTCTGAATGTATTCTCTTCATTCGATCTTTATGAGGTTTTTGTTCTCAATCCTTATGTTAAACATTGTTATTGTCATTAAATTTAGCCTTTCTAATTCTGTGAAGGCAAAAGTGGAAACCTAATATACACATATATAAGTAAGAAAAATAAATAAAATGTAAAAAACAAACAAACAAACAAAAAACAGGTGGCACCTGTAGCTCAGTGAGTAGGGCGCAGGCCCCATGTACTGAGGGTAGCAGGTTCAAACCCAGCCACAGCCAAACTGCAACAAAAAATAGCCAGGTGTTGTGGCAGGTGCCTGTAGTCCCAGCTACTTGGGAGGCTGAGGCAAGACAATCGCCTAAGCTCAAGAACTGGAGGTTGCTGTGAGCTGTGATGCCACAGCACTCTACCAAGGGCGACAAAGTGAGACTATGTCTGTAAAGAAAAAAGAAAATCAATCACAGTTCTAGCCTTGCTCTATCATTCTCACCTTCTAGATAAGAATTATTGAGATGCCCCTGCTTAGAGAATTATCTGATTCTTGTCAGCATGTAATCTAGAGCAAAGTCTTGCTTCCTTGAGTTTTTCCCCAAAACATAGAACACAATCCCAAGTCTTAAATAAGTCCTTATTGAGATGTCATAGGGCTCTCCATGGTCTGTGTTCATGCTTGTTGCAGCAAATCAACAAACCCAATTGTGTTCAGCTAGAAGACCTGGTGGTCTTTGGCTGAGGAGCAGACTGGCTTCACGTAATCCAAGGGTCCTGCCCTTAGACCTTGCTAGACCTGGTTAATCTCTGCTGCTGCCATATTAAAAGTTTTAATAATTTTTAAACAAGGGGCTCCCTATGTTCATCTTTTGCTGGGCCTCACAAATTACATAGCTGGTTTTGTTAAGGACATTGATGGAGGGCAGTGACAGGGTCATTGTGGAAAGGACCTCAGAAGTGGGTAGATTCAGGACTTTTTGGCTTGAATCTGTAGGATTTGGGTGGGAGAATGCAAGGAAGAGAGGGATAACTCCGAATTGGGGGCTGAGAATTGAGGCAGAGAGTGCCCTGTATCAAGATGGGAAATATCAGATGAACAAGTCAAGAAGATTTGAGGGTAGGCAGGTGGGAGTTGAGAGTCTCTGTTGGTGAATATATACTTCCTCTCATACATTATGAAATAGGGGTGGGATGGCACATTTGTAAAAGTTGGTGATCCAATATTGTACTATAGTTTTGCAAGACGTTACCATTGGGAGTAGAGAGTACATGAGATCCCTCTGTATTATTTCTTACAACTGCATGTGAATCTACAATCATCTCAAAATGAAAAGTTTAATTAAAAAAAATTGGTGACCCAGAAAATCAGGACGTGAATGGAGTGATAGGTGGCTCTGGGCAGGTGTTACTCATTTGTATTCAGCAATTCCTGAATCTGCAAGGAGTTTGGGGGCAGCTCCCACAGGCAGCCGTGGTCCAATGAAGGGGCTGTCTGAGGGAACAGTGGCAGCAGCCATGGCACCTAAGTGTCCTTCCTGTTCATCCTGCATTGAGGGCTGATGACCAGGGCAGGAAATCATTTCTCTGGGGCCCTGCCAAGGGAGGGGGCAGACCTGGCTCCAGAAAGTTCTCTGGTGAAAGCGATGTTAGCACCTACCTCCTCTAGCAATTTCACGTCACCTCTTCAGGGGATGGACAGGGGGCACTTTGGACCTCAAAACCATGAGTAGGAGAGGACCACAATGAATCCTGTTGGTGTCCACTTTCATGCCCTCGTTAGCTAGAATTTGGCTTTCTGGGAGTTGGAGAGCAGCTCATTCTGATATTTGCAGATTTATTCATGGAACTCCCCACACATCTGGATGAGAATATATGACTCGCCCCCTCGAGGAAATAGTTAAATGAATCACTAAAGCATAAAATGTTCTCGTAAAATTGCTTCCATATTTTATTAGGTGCAGATGAGCATGAATTATTGTGAAGCCAACAGGAGAGTTTGCAAATTTGGCTCTTGCTTTTTTCCCATAAACAACTCTTCCTTACCTAGATGGTTATGGAAAGACTTCCACAGATGTTGGTTTGGATGGAACCATTGATGGAACTTATTCCTTTACCCCACCATCAAACATTTATTAGGCACTGGCTGTATGCCAGGTAATGCAAGCATAATTGCAGGGGCAGATGTCATTCTTATCAACCAACCGACACCACCTATGGACAAGCCCTTTTAAGATGTGCCTTTTTTGTCTTACTGTTGTGGCACACATCGTTATCTCAGAGCATCACTGTCTTATCCATGCCATGGAGAAGTCACATTTTCACATACCCTTCCACGGCTGGAGATGCTGATTATCATTAAAATCCTCTTTCCTATTGTCTCCCCATTTATGTGAAATTTCTTGATGGAAAGATGGACACAGCTGGGAAAAACTGGCTTTCAAACTGAATGGATCTTTTTGGTTTCTTACACTCTGTGTGGCTCTGCCAAATCAACTGTAGCTGAACATTTGAGGGGTCCAGCTTCCACACAGTGTCCCCAACTTGGAGGAAGAGCAGGGAGGAAGAGCAGGGATGAGAGAAGACACGTGCTCTGTTTCTTGTCTCCCCTTTGGAGGTGGAGTATAAGAGTGAGGCTTGTAAGATCACTGGAAATGAGTGTGAATGGGGGGATCTTTCACGTGACCCCTCTGCTACAACAGCAGAAGAAGATGAGTGGAGGCTGTCAGGAGTTTGTCTCTGCCCTCTGTGGTGGGGGACATTTGGCTGGCGGGAACAGTGGTTGCCTGCCCCACAACTGGGGCATGCTGGCTCAGCGGAAGAGTGGGCCAGGAACACAGCAATCTGACATTCTGGGGGGTGGGAGGATCTTCCCCAGGAAGATTTCTGGAGGAAAAGCAGAGTGGGAAAGGGTACCTGGAGGTGTCGCCCCTACTGTATGGGGGCCTCTTACTGGCTTCACTGCACAGGGTTCTTCCAGCAGCCTGAAGAGCAGGCTTGAGCAAGAGAGTCCTCCTTGTCCCCAATTTGGGGGTAGAGAAACAGCTCAGCAAGTCCAGTAACTCATCTAAGATTACCCAGTGAGCTGTGGAGAAACTTGGTGTTCTTCCTCTACGCCATGTGCATTTGTCCACTTTCAAAGGCAAAAAAGTATTTCAAAAAAATATATCAAGGAAACTCTGGGAGGAAGCCCCTGGGTAGGAAAGGGCACCCTTTGCTGCATCTGTTTTCAGACATTTGTTAAATTGTGGAGGAGGATGACTTGGAGTGTCTCTAACATTTTTTCCCTGGCTGAGGGCTGTAGTTTATGACCAAGCCAGGAAGACACATAAGTCATCCTTTATTCCAAATACAGTAGAACCTCTGTAAGTTGACCACCTAAGGGGCTGTAACAAACTGCTCAATATATGAAGCTGGTCAACATAAGAAACTAGGTCTACTGTTCTGATATGTACATGTAGTGCATGTACAATTAGGTCAACGTAAGGAGGTGGCCAATGTAGGGAGGTGGTCTACTATGGAGGTTCTACTGTGGTGGCACCTGGGTTGGGAAGAAACTGAAATTCAACATAATTACTCCCAAGACCCAGGGGGCTCAGGGAATGGGTGTGGAGAGAGAATAGGGGTGTTTGGTTCTCATTTGAGAGCTTATCAGAAGCACCTTTGTTTCAAACTTTCAGATTTATACTGAAAAAACATCCAAAATGTCCACAGAGTAGAATAAATGTGGTTGTATCTTTACTAGGATTATTGAAGGATTCTTTCTGCGCCTTCAGTGGGCCCAGACTTATATGTGAATTCTCAACATAGTCTTTTGGAAATGCCTTGGTCTCAAGGTCAGAACATCTAGCTGCAGTTTGGTTCTGATACCTATCAGCCACCTGACTTCAGGCAAGTCGTGATACGCTGAGCTGCAATTCTTTCGTCTGTAATGGTGGAAGGGAGTAGTGTTGCTCTATTGATCATTCAGAGGTATTGTAAAGCTCACGTTAAATGAGATGCTTTGTCTTCTCACTGTGACTTTCAGACCCCTGTGCAAACATTAATAGCTATTATCAACTGGGAGGTGAGGTGTCTATTGGAGGAGGCCGGACTGTCTGCTTAAATCCAGATTAGGCTTAGAAGTCTCTTTTTTTCATTCATGAGTTAAAGGCACAGTCTTGGGTAGCTCAGATTACTTCCTGGGGACATATATGAGCTAAAATATTGGGCATTACTGGGTCACAGTTTAGGGCAGAGAGAGTTCTTGGTGGAGGTGGGAGTGAAGGGTGGAGAGAGGCTTTGGGCAGCTATCAAGGATGAGGGATTAAAAATGCCAAAGGATGGGGAAAAGCATATTAAGAAGCAGTAATGTACAATATTATTTGAGAGCCATAAGCACAGATCAGATATCTTTTGATAGTGTTTATTAAATGGGTACATTTCTTTGAAGGTGATGCCACATTGGGACTGGGTCACATCTGGCCCTGGGACTTGTTTGGTTTACATTTAGAGAGTGACCATCAGAATTTTGGAACTGAGGTATTGTGATCAGTTAGTTGTACTACTTATTAAAATCATCACCCAAGATCTGAGCTGTTGTACAATAAAGCTGCTGCATCCTAAAAAGTATTTCTGGCTCCGCGCCTGTGGCTCAATCGGCTAAGGCGCCAGCCACATACACCTAAGGTGGCGGGTTCGAATCCCCAGCCCGGGCCCACCAAACAACAATGATGGCTGCAACCAAAAAATGGCTGGCGTTGTGGTGGGCACCTGTAGTCCCAGCTACTTGGGAGCCTGAGGCAGGAGACTCGCTTGAGCCCAGGAGTTGGAGGTTGCTGTGAGCTGTGAGGCCATAGCACTCTACCCAGGGAGATAGCTTGAGGCTCCGTCTCAAAAAAAAAAAAAAAAAAAAAAAGTATTTCTTTGTTTCCTGGAAGGTAACTTATAAATCCTTGGAATTTCCTGAGCATTATTCACACACTTGGGCCACACCTGAGTATATGTTAATGAGATGACTCAGGATGGGAGGGAGCTGGCCATGCCAGAAAGTTCAACCATGTGATCAGAGGGCTGAGGCTGTGAGCCAGGGGATATCAGCTGAACCAGTGGGGTGGGGGGCTGGAGACTGATTTCAATCACATGGCTGGTGATTGATTCAATCATGTCTATAACCTCAATGAAAACCCTGGACACTGGGCTTAGGGAAGCTTCTTAGTTGGTGGACACACAGTTGTGCCAGATTCTGTGACAAGGACAAGGAAGCTGTGTATTCAAGATCCTCCCAGGCCCCGCCCCATGAGTGTCTTTGATTGCTTGGTTCTCATTTATATCCTTTATAATAAAAACAGTAACTATAAGTATAAAACATAACCTGATTTCTCTGAGTCATTCTAGAGAGAACATTATTATTCCTGAGGAGGGTCAAAAAACCCTCCTCCATATTTGTAGCTACTTGATTAAAAGTGCAGGTGACCTGGAACCCCCTGCACCAGCATCAGCACTACCACCATCAGGTAGAAATCCTGCTGGAAACTGTGCTCTTAAACCCACAGAGTCTGATGCTCACTCTGGGTGGTTAGCGTCAAAAATGCACTGTGGTAACTGTAGAGCCAAGAGAACACCACACCTTGTTTCATTTTGTCAGCCAAGAAGTGTCTCTTGAGTGCTTCTTTTGCGTCAGGCCTGGTGGGGTGCCTCATGTACCACCTAACTGCTGAGTGTTATGTTACTAAAGGAATGCATGAAGCTTAGAATACTCCCAGTGTCAAAGGACGACACTGTGAAAAACACACCAAGATCGGAATTACTATTTTGGGGAGGATGCACAGATTTGGAGGACCAGATTTTCACATAAATTCATTAAACCAAGGAAGTCTAAAAGCTTCATGAAGTTAAAGGCTGGGAAGTAATTTTTAGCATTACCTTAAGAGGTGTCCATTTCTTGGAGTCATTTCTTGATGGAGAAAGGATGCTGGTGGTGGCAGACATCATTGCCCTGTCCTGAAGGTCGCTTTGGGATGTGCCAATTGTGGTGAGTTTTCTGTGGGAGAAGCTTGAGACCACTGTTAGCCAGGACTTTAGAAGTACATGGGTGGCAGGAGGGCCTGAGGCCATGCTGAGTCCTCACATGGATGGGAGGGCCCATAGCAGAGGAGCACAGGCAGGTGCTGCAAGAAATCACTGTGTCGGTCTTCTGGTTTGGAGGCTGGGCCTAGTGCTGGTAAAAATGGCCTGGAAGCAAGAATTGCAGAACAAGCCAGGAATTTGTTACAAAATGGAGTGGCTCCGAATTCTCATTGTTAGACTCAGCAGGTGGGGAATGGTCAGTGACTAGAATGCAGTGGGTAGGCTTAGGAGTGCAGGAGTGATGCAGGTGTGCCCAAGCTCTGAAGACAGCCCCTATAAACCAGTCCAGCAGGTGTGGGCCCTCAGAAATCCTCCCAGAATCACAGTTGAGGCTGGAGGGAGATTCCGTGTCCCTAACATGCTACCACGGGGGGCTGGGGCATCAGGAGCAACATGGCTAAAAGGGGCAAACACATTTGATGACCACGCCGGGGCTTTTCAGAAGTTTGGGAATTGGGGTGGCCTTGTGCCTGCTTCAGGTCTGCTGGCAAGAAAAATCCAGTGGCTAACACCCTCCCTCAAGGGAAAGGGTAGCTTCCTTCTCCACTGTCCTCCTCCCCGAAGCAGACACAGACCCTAGCGCCTAGATGAGGAATGCTGAGCACAAGAGGGCTGGCGCCTCCTCAGCTGTCAAACTCTTCAAGGACTTGGAGGGACCTTCTAGGAGGAAATGTGAAAGGCCCACCTGAGGGAGTCTGGCAGCATCACCAGAAACCCCTAAGAAGAAAAGAAGATGTGTGTGCACGTGTGTGCACTCAGTGTCTATGAGTGTGAGTGAGCGTATATGTGAGTCCGTGTGAGTGTGTGTGTCTGTGTGTCCCTTAGTCTGGTGGTACTGCCCTAACAGAATGCTATGGACTGACTAGTTTCTAAACAACGGGAACTTATTGCTCATGGTTCTGGAGGCTGAAAGTACAAGATTGAGGCACTGACAGGCTCATGGTCTGCCGAGGGCCCACCTCTGGTTCATAGATGGCTGTCTGCTCACTGTGTCCTCACCTTGCAGAAGGGGCGAGGGCTCCTCTGGGGCCTCTTCTGTAAGGGTACTAATCCCACTCATGAGTGAGTGCTCTTTTCTCACGATCTGTTCACCTGCCAAAGGCCCCACCTGCTGACACCATCACCTTGGGGGTGAGGATTTCAACATATGAACCTTGGAGGGACACACACAAACATTCGGTCTATAGCAATGTGTGTGTGTGTATGAATTCGAGTGTAAAGAGTTGCGCAAGCCTGTCAGTGTCTATGTTGTTTGTATTAGTCCATGTGTGCAGGCTTCCATGTTTGAGTGTGTGAGAGAGTAAAGCTCTGTCTGTGCGTGAGTGTGTCTGGCGAGTGTGAGTGGGTACCTGTACATTTGAATGTCTGCATTGTGTTTGTGCATATTTGTATGAGTGTGTAAGAGTGCATGAGTGAATTGTGGGACATAAGATTGTGTGTGTCTGTGAGTGTGTGAGTTTATAAGTGCGTGTGTATGTGAGTGAGGTGTATTTGCGTGTGTGTGAGGTAGCATGTGTGGATGTGAGGGCATGTATGCCCGGGGGAGGCATGATGAGGTGGAAATCCTGATTCACTATTCCTTAATGAAGGGCTAGTTCTTAAGGAAACCATGAAAGGGATACATACTGCAGGGAGGTCACAGGGCAGAAAGTAGGGTGGATAGAGGGGCCCAGACAGGAGGAGGAAGAAATAAATTGTAGCGAGGAAGGTGCATGAATAAACTGTAGAGATGTTTGCGCAGCTGCCAACAGTGGGACGCTTTGGGGAGAGGAAGAGAATCTAGTGAAGATTTCCAGGAAATTTCCATGAGATATTTTGTGTAAAAGCCCTGGGCCTCCCCTTTGATGAAGCTGATACTAAAGATTTGTCTAAGTATACACTGCAAAGACTGACCCATGATATATTTGGGTTAGCCAAGGTTATAAAGGCCTACTGGCTACTACTCAGGGACACCCTGCCATTTAAATTCTAAAGGACACTCAGAGAAGCTGGATATGGATTTGTGAAAAGATGAAGTTTTCACTGTGCATCAGGATATGGGGAGCTTTCAAGGAAGAAACCCAGGGGAGAAGCAGATCTGTTCCCCTAGGACCACTGGCCTCGTATGTCCCCAGGGAGCCTGGCGGTGCAGGGAATGATGCTTGACGGGAACTGCAGAGCCCCAGACATTAATCAGGATGGGTTCTGCTGTTTGCATTAGAAAAAAACAAAGTCAGAGTAGCTCCTACATTGGGAGAGATTTCCTGGTGTGTGTTACTGAGAAATAAGAGGCAGGGTGGAGTCAGCATGGTTTGACTTGGTGACTTCAGGGCATCATCAGGGTTTCCTTCCACCCCTCTGCTTTGCTGTCTGTGATGAAAGCTTTATCCCCAAGCAGCTACCCATCCTGGGTCGACATCATTTTCTCCTGCTCGTCTTCATGCTATATGGTCTGGATGAAGACTCTGCCCTCACCCTTGAGGGCCAGTCCCAAGACCTGCCTGGTAGACAGTGATGGCTGTGGACAAGGGAATGAGGCATGCCGATGGCTGGCATCAACTGGGTCCTTCCTCCCCAAATTCACCTCTTGAAGCCCTACCCCCCTAGTGACTGGATTTGGAGACAGAGTCTTTAAAGAGGTGACTAAGTTAAAATGAGGCCATGGGAGTGGGGCCTAATCCAATTTGCTGGGGTCCTTATAAGAAGAGGAGATTAGGACACAGACATGCACAGAGGGAGAAGCGTGTGTGAAGACATGGGGAGAATATGGTCATCCACAAGCCAAGGACAGGCCTTAGGAGGAACCAACCCTAGTGTCACTTTTACCTCAGACTCCCAGCCTCCAGAACTGCCAGGCAAGGCTTCTGGAGCTGAGTGGAGATCCCTCCTCACATGTTCACTAGTAGAAGAGTAGGAGGCAGGAGGAACGGTCCCTTTTTTCAGATCTCAGATGCTTCTGCCCAGGGGAGAGCAGGTGGAGTGGTCTCTGGTATCTAGCCAGTCTCATAATTATAGTGGTCATTCACTGGCTGTGATAGGAACAGAGAGCAGGGTGGATACTCCCACAGGATTTCATAGTGAGGCAGAAACTCCCATTTTATGAACTCAGGAGGGAGCAGAGGAGGGGAGCTCAGCTTCCTCTTTGGGGTGGTCAGGGGTGGGCTTTCTGTGGGGACCAGTGAGGGTCAGACACCTGCTGGGTGTGGGTCTCTGGCCTTCAGGCACCCAGAGGATTTGGCTCCAATAGCACTGGTGCTCAGGGTGGCTCATTCACAGCTCTGCCCCCCTAACTACCAAAGGGGCTGCTGTTTCTGAGAAGCCAGCTGCCCCTCTGCAGCCACAGGAGATGGGCTGGGGACTTGGAGAAGGACATCAATGATGGCCCCAGGCAGCCCTGATGCAGAGTGATAATGGTGTAGCCCCTTGATTCCCAAGCTGTGGCTAGGGAGTTGGGGATGCAGAATGAACAGGCAGTGGGACTCGGCACGGCAGCCTGGCCTTTGAATCTGAGCTGAGAGGACACAGGTCATTTGTTTTTGCAACTTGACATCTGACCCCTGCCCTAAGTGCTCCTAAAGCATCTGGGCAGTGGCATCACCATCCCTCACTTCCAAGCATGCCTTGCTCCCACAGCATGTAACCCCCAAAGCTTGGCCAGTCAGAGGCCCCTGCCTTGGCTGGGAGCTTCTGGTGGCTATGTGGGCAGTGTCATCTCAGGGGCACCCGTGTCTTCCCAAATGCAAGCGTGTGAACTCCCCAGTAATCTCCCCATCAATTCACTTCTCTTATTAAATCTACTAAAGTCCATTTCTGTTGCTTGCAACACATAAGGTGGCTGATAAGAATGGAGACTGGGCTGGAGGTGGAAGGGGCCCAGGGAGGAAAGTCAGGCATTCCCAGGAACAGATAGCTGGGATGGGGGTCAGGGTCAGGATGGTAAGTTCCTGAGGTCAGGGAGGACAGTGACAGATCCATGGCAAGCAGGGTGCCTAGCTCCCCAAGGGCTCTGCCAGAAGGCCCAGTGAAAGCAAAGCTGACACCAGCACCCAACACTCCCAATTTGCCTTGACCTTGGACCACTGCCTCTCTGGAGGCCCCTCCCTCCCTTCGCCTTGGGGGTCTCTGAGTTTGGGCCCATGTGCTAGGGCTTTCAGTGCTGCCTACCTGTGCCCAGAAGGCTGTCTGGAGGCCACGGCTAAAAAATATCAGGATCAGGGTGGGCCTCTGCTTACCTGCGGAGTAGAGCAAGTTTGCTTTCTCTCTCCTGGCTTCTTCAGAGAAGGGCTGTCCCCTGGGGTACAGTTTGGAATATTCTGGAGGCATGAGGGAGATAAGCTCAGAGTTAGTGATCTTTGACCAGGGGCTCATCTGAAGAAAAGCAGGAGAATTTGAAGGGCATTTGAAGGAGAACTCCCAGGGCATTCCTAAAGCCAGCCCGGAGTATGATCAAGCTAGGTAGGGGCCCAGCCCAGGCTTGGGGAGCATCCGCTTTAGGCAGGTATAAATAATGAAACACTGCAGCTCCCTGCAGAAGAAGAAAGGTGCTTGTGGATTCTCTTTGATTTCTCCTTTGCCACCTGTGGAGTGTCTGCCACGTGTGTCCCCACCTGCCAGGGAAGCTGAGGTGGGTAGCTGGCTGTTTCAAGTTTAGGTAAGGACAGAACTTTGGCTCTCAGTTGAGCAGGTTGCCTCAGAGATAGCTAAGCATTTGCTGGGGCCCGAGTGTGCCCAGCCAGACATGGATTGCTAGGGACTGCTGCTAGGGAGCCTTTTGTCCCCACTGCCAGGGTCCATCAAGGCATGTGACAGGACAGACAAGGCCCAATTAGGAAAAGAGAAACAAACCACTCTGGATATTTCAAACAGAGTGAACTTGTTATTGAACTTGTTACTTGTTTCCACTCTAGGTAGAGTAGAAAGTGGAGAAACCAAAAGGGTAAAATGAAGTGACCCAGAGATTTGCAACGCAGGAAGCTGCAACCTCCCCTAGGATTGGCAAGACACAGGGAGGGGGCGGGTTTACTGGAGCCGAGGATCTGGGCCTTTTGGCAGGAGGTTGAGCTGTGGTGAGGGGCAGGCACACCCCGACTCTGACTTCTCCCTTTGTCCCATCTTCCAGTCTTTTCTTTAAAACTATGGTAAAATACACATTAAATTTACCATTTTAATCAATTTAAATGCATGGCTCAGTGGCACTAAGCACAGTTACAGTGTTGTGTAACCATCACCACCATCCACCTCCCCAGCTCTATCTTGCAGAATTGAACTCAGACTCCATTAGATGCTCACTCTGTCCACTCCCTAGTCCCTGGGACATCTCATTCTACTTTCTGTCTCTGGATGTGATGACCCTAGGAACCTCATATAAATGGAATCATACAGAGTTGCCTATTTGTGACTGACCTATTTCACTCAGCATAATGTCCCCATGGCTTTTTCATGTGGTGGCAGGTGTCAGAATTGCAGCTGTCCTTTTTTTCCCCCTAGGGGCAGGATCTCACTACGTTGCCCAAGCTGGCCTCAAACTCCTGGACTCTAGTCAGCCTCCTGCCTCAGCCTCTTGAGTATCTGGGCCTCCAGGCACCACTACATCTGGCTACCTTACTTTCTAAGGCTGAGTAATATTTCACCATATGGATAAACCACATTTTGTTCACTCATTCATCCAACGGTGGATGCTAGGTGCTTCTGCCTTTTGGCTATTTTGAACAATGCTGATTCACGGGCATGCAAATATTTCTTTGTGACCCTGCTTTCAATTCTTTTGGGTATGTACCCAGAAGCGGAATTGCTAGATCATATGGTAACTCTATTTTTGATTTTTTTGAGGAACCACCATACCATTTTCCACAGCAGCTGCACCATTTTGCACTCCCACCAGTAACAGCACAAAGGGTTCCAATGTTGCCACATCCTTGCCAACACTTGCAATTTTCTGGGGTTTTTGATAGTGGCCCTACTAGGGGGTGTGAGGTGCCATCTCACGGTGGTTTTGATTTGCATTCCCTGAGATTTGTGACGTGGAACCACCCTCTAAGCTTAAAGCAGTGCCTTCCATTCATCAATGCTACCCAGAAGCTAGAGGGCAAGTGAGCCTTGGGAATGTAGTTCTCTGGGATACAGAGCACAGCAGGGACAAGAAGGGGTGACTGCAATGGGAGTGTGGGGGAGGAGTAGTGGGCACTGTGGGAACAGCAAACATCCCTGACAGCAGGAGGGCATAGAGAACCTTAGTGATGTGGGGGACCGAGCGGACCTCACTGTCTTGAGAAGGAAACTGAAATCCGGTAAGGGGAAGGGACTTACCAAGATCTCACAGCAAGCTACTGGCAGGGCTTGGGGCATATCTTGAGTCTGTGTGACTCCCAAACCAGTGCTCTTCCCACCCTGTGCTTCTAGTTCCTTCTGTGACATTTGGCAGGGATGAGCTTGATGGGGGATGAATACATCTTGCCTTTTACACCTCAGTGGCTTTGCTTATGCTGCTCCCTCTGCCTGGAATGCTTTACCATCCTCGCCCACCTGGCAAACCTGTGCTTATTCTCAAAGGCTCTGTTCAGATGCTAGTTCTTCTAACCTGACTCCCAGGGAAAATAAACTTGAAACAAGAAGTGATTGCCTCGATCTCTCTAACACTGGGGTCTCTGTCCTCATTCCATGTTGGATGCCTGTTGTTCTCTTCCCAGCAGACTGTCCTAGTCCTTCCAATGACTATTAATTTTTCTTGAGGGAACCCTCCACTCCACTCCCTTTCATGTGGATTGGGTGGTACTGATACTCTCATCCCTAAGCCCATCATCTAGTTCATCTTTCTGATCATAGTGACTGGTTCAGGGGTGTGCACATGGCCCTGAGATTTTGACTGGAGACTTTAGAAAAGAGGGACCATCTTCCACTGAGGTGGCAATGCTGTTTGGGAAGGCACCACATGGAGCTGGCCTCCTTGAGAACAAAGCTGATAGAAAGAAAGCAGAGTGCAGGCTGCAGAAAGTCTTGAAACAGCGTTTCTATGCCTGGATATGGCTATGCCTGAAGCTACATCTCACCTATAGGCACTAATAAATTTCTCTTTTGGCCAAGGCCAAGTTGTGTTAGGATTTTTGTCATTTGTCACTAGAAGTTATGACTAACACACAAGCTTCAGGCCTTTGTGTACTTTCTTCTTTTTTTTATTTTTGGAGACAGAATCTTACTTTGTCACTTCCAGTAGAGTGCTATGGCACCATAGCTCACAGCAACCTCAAACTCTTGGGCTCCAGTGATTGTCTTGCCTCAACCTCCCAAGTAGCTGGGACTACAGGCGCCCACCACAATGCCTGGCTATTTTTAGAGATGGGGCGTTGCTCTTGCTCAGACTGGTCTCGAACCTGTGAGCTCAGGCAATCCACCTGCCTTGGCCTCCTAGAGTGCTGGGATTATAGGCATGAGCCACTGCACTCAGCCATTTGTGTGTCTCCTTGGTTCAGCATTGCTTGGGTGGCAGCTCAGGAGGTCTGGTCTCCTAGATAAGTGGTCCCTCTTAATACCCCACAGTACTTGGTTTACACAGAGACAAGCAGATCAGAAGTGGGTGGCATATCACCTGGGGGCTTTAGAGTCATGAAGGCACACTTTCCCAAATTCCTTGGCATGGTGACTTGCCCAAGGCCCCATGGCAGTTGAGTGGCAGAGCTGAGACTGGGCCAGGATGAGGGGTCACTTGCCTGCCTTGGCCACACCTAGGTGTTAGGTGGAGACTTGATGGTGGTGGCGGTGGGGTGTCACTGCGTTAGGCAAGATAACAGAACTGTTCTTATTTCTGAAATGACCATGGAGCTAAAGAATCTTCTCCTTGCTTGGTGACAGAGTGAAGCACTGGCCCTTGGAGGTCTTGGTGGACCTGTCCTTGCTGAGACAGACTTATTTCCTCCTCAAGTGCCCAGGAGGGCAGCTACAGGCACCTGTGCTTTGTGCTTCAAGGACAAAGCTGGAATTAAGCCCTAGCAGCCCAGTGCCATTGCTGGCCCTCCCTGGGCACTTTGCACATTCAGAAGCTATTTTAGAAGTAGCAGCACATCTGATTCTCTTTAATGCATTTCCAGGCAGCACAGATGTGCATCAGTGAAAGAATGTTCCGTGCACCAAGGGCTTCTGTGGGCCACATGATCCCCTCCCACAGTGCCCACTCCCAGGCCGAGAGTGTCCTATGAATCATGCATTTGTTCCTGTGATTTCTGTTCACAGAGGTGGCAGCTCTGGTAAAGGGACGAGTAGGCATTATACACTGAAAAAGGCAAAGAGTCAAGGACCCTGACCGGTGTGGGGGAGGGGAGCAGGACGAAGCAGACCTCTAAGGGTGAGATGAATGGTGGCTCTGCTGGAGGAGATGAAGCTTGCAGTGTCTAGAGCTCTGCCACCAGTTTACATGGTGACAAGGCCCTGGCCACACAGCACCTCCTGCACACCGTCCATACTCGACAGACTTCATCCTGAATGCAGGATTTGGCACCTGAAGTAGTCTCATATGGAGCCCGGCTTACACGGGGGTGGGGTGGGAAGGGAACAAACAGACACAAAACAAAGTTGGGGGTGGGGGGCTGAAAATCTTCTCGAATGGAGATCTGGTAACAACCATACTAACGAGATGCGTGTATACAGCTACACGCAGATCCGAATGACGGCACAGAGCTTGTGAAAATACACAAAGGCATAAATTAAGCACTGCAACCGTCTGTCCCTAAAATGTGTCAGTCAGACAGACAGATGACTGAGGGAAGACATCTGATGTTTCCGTCGTTTGCAAAGATAACAGTATTTTGATTTTGAGGGGGAGGCACAAAAACTCGTGATTCAACTTTTAAAGCAATTTTCAAAGTTTTTCTAATTTTTTTTTTTTTAGTTTAGAGCTTAAAAAAATGTCCCTGGAAAGAAACATGAAGGCATGTGTTATTAAAAGATGAAAGTCTCTCCCTTCAATGAAATGAAGGAAAAACATGACTACACCAGCCAAAGAAGTGGATGTTCTCCTCAATAGTGATGGTCTCCCTGGGGAGGGTGGGAGAGGTGGGGAGTGTTCTTCACTGTGGGGGGAGACCTCAGATCCAGCATTTGGTTACATGTTGAAGACTCATGTGCTGGAGGCTCCTGGGCTCTTTCGGTCCCTCACATCAGCCCTCCAGAGCAGCTCCCTGGAGACACTGGCTGCCTGTCTTAGAAGAACACTCCTTTGTCCCTACCCCCTTCTCTGCCCCCTGCTGGAATGAGGACTCAGGAAAGACTTGCAGGAGCAGATACAGGGTTTGTGGGTCCCAGAGTTCAGACAGTCTTAGGGATTTCTTTCGGGCAAAAGGATACATAAATGTAGTATGTGCTTAGGTATGAAAGTGAATGTTTGTTAGAGAGAGACAAGCAATCACCACAATGTAAGGATGCCTAGACATTCAAGTTTCTTTTTTTCTTCAGTCCCTTTAGGCAATTTACTAGACATGTTTGCTGATTTCAACCTGACTTCTCTCCCCACCTAAAACACTCTGTGACTACCAGCATCTTCCAGCTCTTGCAGGGGCCCAAGCAAGGGAAGGGTCCTGATGCTGGGGCATTGAAAATCTGCCTCTGGAAACGAAGTTTCCCAGAGAAGTCACATCTCTGCCCTCACTGTGATTTGGTTTAGTGGGGTGCAGGGGCTGTGAATGAGAGGCTGGAAGATTTGGAAAAACCCAGAATGCGTGTGCTCTGGGATTTGGGGGCAGTCTCTGGGAGGCAGCCTAGCCTGGGTTTGTAGTTTCAGTTAATGAAAATCTGGCCAATTGCATCATACCCTGTTTAGAGAAAGCCCATGTACAGAGAAGCAGGCTGGTGGACCTGGGGTCTGGAGACAGCTGTGGGTAGGGCCCCCAGCTGGGGTCAGGCAAGAGGCATCTTGGCTAAGGTATTAGGGGGTTTTCTTGCCTGGGCTAATCTTTGGTGTGGAAGACAGAGCCTCAGGCTGCCTAAGTCCAGAGCCCACATCCATATTTGCCTCATTCTCCTTGTTCTGATTCTGGGCTAAATGAGCAAATTTTGGAGCACTGGTGTCATTCTCTGGGAGGCCTGCCTGTTGGATGAGAAAGTGCAGTCAGCCCATCCAAAGTGGCTGGATGATGGTCAGCTGGCTCTCCTGGGAGCCTGTCTGAGGGAAAGCGGTCACTGGTCTGTCACCCTGCATGCCCAATAACTGTGTCTCTCAAGGCAAGTCACTGTTGTCGCCGTGGTTTTTATTCATCAGTTTCTTTGAACTTGGTTCATGCCAGGTCACCTCCAAGAGAGATGGAACCATTTCAATGTGCCCAGAGAAATCAATGTCTGGTGTACAGCCAGCTCTCGATAAATATCACAAGAATGAAAGAAAATTATATTTCTGAGGGTACTAGGGAGGGCTGGACCTGGACTAGTGAATTCCTAAGGAAATGGTGGCCTTGTTTAGGCCAAGCTAGGAGAACAGCTGGCCTCTTCTGGGTCCCCTGTGATGATCACAGTGAGCATGGACTTTGAGAGCAAACTTCTGCAAAGGTGTGGGTGGGTATGGAAGCTGGAGGCCTGTTGATGGGGCTGTCCAAATACTCTGGAGTTGCCTCTGCTTGCCATCCTTTGCCCTTGAACTCTTTATCTCTTGCTTGGGTGGCCATACCAGGTTCCACGGCTGAAGCCTGGGTGGGTTTTCTAAGCCAACCACTTACCTCCTGGCTTGGGCATCTCCCTGCCTCCCTGTTGATCAAAGACAAACCTCAAACTCCTGAGCATAGCATTCACGTCCTCTTCTCCCTGCCTTATCCACCTTCAACACTACCACCTAATTTCCTACAGGTTATCTGCAGACCCCTCCTCACCCCCAATCCCTGCAGGCTCTGTGACTCAGTCTGTTAGTTTGCTAGGGATGCCACAACAAGGTACCACAGGCTGGGGGACTCACATCACAGAAATAGTAGTCTCCCACAGTTCAGGAGAACGGAAGTCCTAGATCAAGGTGTCAGGAGGGTTGCTTTCTTCTGTGAGCTGGGAGGATCTGTCCCCAGGCCTCTCTCCTCAGCTTGTTAGACAGTCACATTCTCCCTATGTCTCTGCATATAACATTCTCCCGGTGTGTGTACCTCTGAGTCTGAATTTTCCCTTTCCATAAGGACATCTGTCATATTGGAGCAAGGCCCACTCTCACGACCTCATCTTCACTGATTACATCTGCAACAATTCTGTTTCCAAATTAGGTTACATTCTGAAGTACTAGGGGTTAGGACTTCAACATGTGACATTTAGGGAACACAAGTCAACCCACAATGAATTGGCAGGTGCCATTTCCCCATCTGGCACGTTCTTCTTCCCCTCATTTTTTCCTCTGGATAATTTCCCATTAGCCTGGAAGAGGCTGGCTTCACTATCTTTAACCCTGCACCGCTGTCATTGAATGGGTGACTGCTGTTCACACTAGACCAGGAACCCCTTGAGGGCAGGACCATAGCCCAGCCCTGGACCAAGGACATGAAGAGCTGAGTTAAATGAGATAATGATAGCTGCTCCAACAGATTAACTTTGGTGACAAAATACAGTAAATTTTTTCTTTCCCCTGTAACACTGAATTGGAAGTAAGGTGGGAAAGTAGGGTTGGCTCCGAGTCTCCACTAACTTTACCAGGTGGCTCCAAGGTCTCTGTGGGCATGAATGTCCTGCTGACAGTGGGGCAGAGACAGGAAGAGGATGGAGGGGTACATTTGCATAGACTACGCCCTCTCCTTCCATTGGCCAGAACCCAGTTGTGTAACCCTGGGGCCACACCTGCAAGCAGGGGAGCTTGAGAGATGTTACTCCTTGGGCAACACATGTATAGGTTGCCAGGAGGGGAGTTCAGATCTTTAGAGGACAAGAGCCCAGGAAACCCTGGGCTCTATAGCCTGTTAATGAGAGAGGGGTTTTGAAAGCATCAGGGCTTCCTTATTTTATATTCCAAAATGAAGCCCACTGGAGGGGTTTTGAGCCCAAGCCCCTTCAAGTGTCTCCGTTCTCTTCCCAGGACTCTCCCACAGAACTTTCCCTACTGCCTTATTTTGGGGAATTTGCTGGAGGGGAGAGCTGTGTTCTTGGTTCACACGAAGCATGCGTGGGTTCTTAGGAGGGAATTTCTGAAGGACTAGTTATCTCAAATTCAGGGCACGCTCCTGGGATCATCCCTGTGGTAGTGTTGGTCTTGCTGTAGGGGTTCTTTTGGCATATGAGGTCCCCTGTTGCAGTCTGACACAGTCAGTGCATATTGTGGCCCACCCCCATGGTGTTGAGCTCCTGAGGTCCAGACAGAGGTCCCCTGACATCTGATCAGAGCATGGCCTGGCCAGATGTTCATGCTCAGTGGGCAGCTGTAGACTCTGGAATGGGGTTGGTAACATGTCCTTCAAGCTTGGTATGTGCTGACTTTGTACATATATGACCTCCTCAGATCCTCTCAAGACAAGAAAACCAGGTCTCAGAACAACAAAGTGATCCTCAGATTCATAAAGGCAAGTGGAGAAGCTCCCCCCTCCCAATTCCAAAACCTGTACTAGTCCCTTTCTCCTTCCTTCCTCTCCTTCTGCAGGAAATCTTCTATTTTCCAAAGTACATAGGAGACATAGTTTTCCTCAACAACTGTTTCTCTTCCCACTATTTCTGTTTTTAGTTTGTTGGCTTAATCAGTCAGATTTGCTGCGATAACAAACATCGCATACATTTCGGTGGCTTGCAGCAACACTTGTTTTTCCTTATATTGCGTGTCTTTCGCTGTGGGTCAGCTGCTTGGCTGCACGTCTTTTGCTTCTGGAATCCAGGCAGGAGGTGCTAAGTCTCTGTGGGACTTGCCCATTCTCACGGCACAGTCTGGTGGAACCTCCTCTTATTTAGACCTGGCATACATCATGTCTGCTCATAGAAAATAACATAGCAGATGTCCAGGTGTTCAATCCTGGTCCCTCTCTTCTCTCTTAAAAAAAAAAAAAAAGTAACCAGAAGCAGAAGCCTCATGGCCCTTTGATATGCCATGTTCCTGCTGATACCAGGCCACGTGCCCCCTCCCTTTTTTCCAAAGACCACAAGCTTAAGACATAAACCTGTGTGTTTCAGTGCAGATCCTTAAAGGATTTCACAATTTCAGGTTTAAAACAAAAAATGTGCGCAAGCAATTTGGAAAGTAAGATTCTGATCTTGATGGAAATAGACCCTCCAGCCTCATAAAATAAAGTTTCTTTTATTTTAAAACCAGAGTATTGAGGCAGGGGTTCTGCCTGCATCCCCTCAGAGGAGGTTATCTCACTCCTCCAGCTCTGTCTGTAAGGGAGGGGGAGGGAATAGGAGGTAGCGAGGGTGACTTGCCTTAGGGCGACACTGTGACTACTGAACCTGAACCCAGCCCAAAGGCCAAGGCACTCGGTGCCAGTGCGTGTGTGTGCGTGTGTGTGTGTGTGTGTGTGTGTGTGTGTGTGTGGCGGTCCTACTCCTTGGAGGGTGTGCGGGTCTCTCTCCTCCGTGAAGACTCCAGGGTGCTGAAGAGGGAGCCAGAAAGTCCCTAGTACCATGGGATTTCTCTCCTCCTCCTTCTAGGGATCCCCTATTTTGAGAGGCAGGGTATGCTTCAAACCTGTGGCGCCATAAAGGCTCAATCCTGGGGAGGACAAAGCTTGCTGTACTCGCTGCGCCGACTCCCAACTCTAGATTCTTCCTCTCCCTGCACGCCATCAGCTGGGCCAGAGAGAAGACTGGGATGTCCCCCCAACTCAAGCTGCCAGGAGCCTCGCCCCCCTAGACCCCAAAGCCAAAATGGTGGCCAGGCTGGCCAAGGCCCCACCCCAGACTCCGGCCCCTCCCAGTCTTCGGCCCAGTCCCGCCTCCACCCGCATCCTGTGGGTCTGGCCCTCCGCCACCAGGTGGGTCCCGCCCCGTCCCAGCTCCGCCCTTTCTCTTTGGCCGAGGCCCCGCCCCATCTCAGGCCCCTCATCCCGGGCCCCGCCCCTCGCCCCTCGCCCCTCGCCCCTCGCCCCTCGCCCTTTGTCCCTCGCCCCTGGTCCACTAGCTACCTCTAGCTGCGGGTTCACATCTACGCGTAGAGTGCGGAGTTGCTGCGTCCGGGTGCTCTCCCCTCATTTCCACCCATTCCCCTCTTCTCCCGCACCTCGGGTCCTCCTTTGCCTTGTCCTTTAATTTGGGTCACCATCTTCCTTCTTTCTGTGCATTTGTTTTCAGAATTAATGAGACTATTTAAAAAGTATTTTTGAGGTCTTTTGGGAGATTCAGAGACATCCCTTTTGGGAGCAGGAGGTGTGGGGTGGGGCTGTGAGGGAAACTGAAACTCCTGGATTTGGGAAGTGATTTCTTCAGGGCTTTTAGGCTGAATCAGCTCCCTGGAGGAGCGTTTCTACCGGGATTCCAGTCCGCAAACATTTACTGTTTATCTGCAAGCCTCAGCGCCTGGGGCTAGGGAAGGGAGGAGGGTGTGCCGAGCAGCAATAATGATGCTAACAGTTTGCCTCTGGATAGTTTACAAAGCACTTTCTCAGCTACCATTTGATTTGATCCTTCTATTGGTACTGAAAAATCTGCACTGCCGTTTTTCTGTACCCATTTAAAAAATCCACATAGATAAGCTGGTACCAGGTCTTCCTCATTGTAGCAAAGAGATTAAAAAAAAAAGGGGGGAGGACTGGTGAGGCAGCCTTGATGTTGGACTGGGAGTTTAGGAAGGGTGGGGACATAGAAGGACGGCAGAGACCCTCTGCCTGGTCGGTGGTTAAGCATTTTCTCTAAGCTCAGGACCTTGGAGGCATCCAGGAGGAGCTGCGGAGTCTGGGTAAGGTCCATGGGACCCCATCTGCCCAGAGGAACCCCCCACTGAGCTGACCAGGGGAAGACCTGCTTTGTTCAACAGGTTTCCTTCCTAGGAAAAGCAGTGTTCAATAATCCTGTCCGAGCGTCAGTGCACGCGGTCCAGAGAGCGGCTGTCTCAAGGAAACAGTAAATGAGATGAAGGATGCCTTTCTCAGACCTGGTTGACGTGTTTTATGTGTGATCACTCTTACGACAACAGAAGGCATATAAAAAGGCTCAGTTACAGTTTCTTGGAAATAATAAAATAACTTGGAGGGACTCATATGCCAAGGAGTCTGAAGATGAATGCCTGGCTGTAAAAGAGGACCCACTTCATATTTTATAAAGCTATGGTTCAGCTGCCTGGCAGGTGAGGAATGAAAAGTGGGATTACTTCAAGAACATTTTATGATGCCTCCACAAGTATCCAGTTGATTGTATAAACAACGTTCAGACTTGAGTGAAGGGAATGAGCATGATAGTTTTCTTCCTTCTAATGTCCTTTTGGGAGCTAACAGTGTCAGGGCTAATTGAGTGTGGTAACATGTAATCATTATCAGCTACCACTGTTTGGGAAGGCTGTGCATTGGGTTACCTGGCTGGGAGGGATCTTTATCTCCATGTTACAGATGGAGAAACTGAGGTGCTGAGTGTCATCATGAAAGGCCTCCAAACAAACAAAACCCCAGCACTAAAATTCAGTCAAAGGACCAGCTAACAAGTCCATGCACAAATAAGTCTGATTGTATATAATTGTTCAAAACTGGTTTGTTCTCTTTAAATGATGCTTTAAACTTATGTAATAGGAAAGACCCAAGAAGACCTGGAAATAAAAGCTCTGTTACAAAAAAACCCCAAATTTTAAAATTCCCCTCATTATAATAAAATAGGATATATTCATTAAAATTATTTACTCAACATTAATTTTCTCTGTACTTGCTAATTTAAAATATTTTAAAATGTTTGACAAGACGGATCTGAAATTATTCATTTAATTTGTTACTGTAACATCTCAGTGTTTAATGTATTTTCAACACCTTTGTAAAGTGATGTCTCACATTGGTGGGTTTTTTTTTCTTTTTCTATCTAAAATTAGAAGTTGGGTTAAAAGACTGAAATTCAGGGCCAGTGGGGAGGTGGGGCTCTCCACTGAATGTTTTATTCTATTTCTTTGAGTTGACTTTTTTTCAGTTGTACTCAGGTATAATTGTAGTGTGTTAAACCAGATGTATTTAAAGTGTACAGTTTGATCAGTTTTAATATATATACACGTCATATGTTGCTTAATGACAGGGATACTTTCTAGGTGTCATTAGGCAATTTCTTCATTATGTGAACATCATAGAGTGTGCTTACGCAAACATAGAAATGGTAGTGTAAAAATGTGGTATAAAGATAAAAAATGGCACATGTATAGGGACCTAGAGATGAATGGAGCTTATAGGACTGGAAATTGCTCTAGGGGAGTGAGTGAGTCAGTGGTGAGTAAATGTGAAGGCCTAAGGCAGTTCTGTATACTACTGTAGACTTTTTTTTTTTTAGATGGAGTTTCACTTTACTGTCCCGGGTAGAGTGCCATGGCATCACAGCTCACTGCAACCTCCATCTCTTGGGCTCAAGCGATTCTCTTGCTTTAGCCTCCCCAGTAGCTGGGACTACAGGTGCCCACCACAACACCCGGCTATTTTTTGTTGCAGTTTGGCAGGGGCCGTTTTCAAACCTGCCACCCTCAGTATACGGGGCTGGCGCCCTACCCACTGAGGCACAGGCATTGCCCCACTACTGCAAACTTTATAAACACTGTATACTTAGGCTACACTAAATGCATAAAAAAAAGATATTTTTCTTTAGTAATAAATTATCCTTAGCTTACTGTAGCATTTTTATTTCATGAACTTTTTAATTTTTAAAAACTTTTAAACTCCTCTAATAATACTTAGATTAAAAGAAAAACACATTGTATAGCTGTACAAAAACATTTTCTTTCTTTTTATCTTTATTCTGTAATGTTTTCTATATTAAAAAATACTTTTATTGTCCAGGCGCAGTGGCTCATGCCTGTAATCCTAGTACTTTGGGAGGCTGTGGCGGGTGGATTGCTTGAACTTAGGAACTTGATACCAGCATGAGCAAAAGCAAGACTCAGTCTCTAAAAAAAAAGACCAGGTGTTGTGGCATAGGCCTGTAGTTCCAGCTACTTGGAAGGCGGAGGCAAGAGGATCGCTTGAGCCTAAGAATTAGAGGGTGCTGTGAGCTATGATGCCAGAGCACTCTACCCAGGATGAGACGGAGACCCTGTCTCAAAAAAATAAATAAAAATAAAAATAAATACCTTTCACGTTTTAAATTTTGTTAAAAACTAAGAAGCAAATACACACATTAATTCAGGCCTATCCAGGGTAGGATCGTGAATGTTATTGTCTTCTACCTTCACATCTTGTTTCACCCTCGTTAGAGTGCTGTAGCATCACAGCTCACAGCAACCTCCAACCCCTGGGCTTAGGTGATACTTGGAGTGTCTTCAGGGGCAGTGACACTCATGGTGCTGACAGGAGATAACAACTTTTTCTGGAATATCTTCTGAAGGACCTGCCTGAGGCTGTTTTACAACAAATTTTTTTTTTTTTGAGACAGAGTCTCACCATGTTGCCCTAGGTAGAGTGCCATGGCAGCACGACTCACAGCAACCTCAAGATCTTGGGCTTAAGTGATTCTTTTGCCTCAGCCTCCCAAGTAGCTGGGACTATAGGTGCTTGCCACAATGCCTGGCTGTTTTTTGGTTGCAGTTGTCATTGTTGTTTGGCAGGCCTGGGCTGGATTTGAACCCACTGGGTCTGGCGTATGTGGCTGGCACCCTAGCCACTGAGCTACAGGCACTGAGACAACAAAACTTTTTTTTTAGTAAGTAGGAATACACTCTAAAATAATGATAAAAAGTTAGTATAGTAAATACATAAACCAGCCTACCAAGTAAGTGTGCACCACCACAACCAGTAACATAGTCCATTATTATCATTATCAAGCATTATAAAGTTCCCTGGTAATCTACTGGTTAGGATTCAGTGCTCTCTTTATCAAGTATTATGTACTGTACATAATTATATGTGCTATACTTTCAAATGACTGGTATCATGGTTGGTTTGTTTACACCAGCATCACTACAAGCACACTGTGCTACAACATTAAGATTACTATGACATCATGACAGCCATGTCACTAGGTGATAAGAATTTTTCAGCTCTAGTACTATTTTATGGAACTTCTGTCATATATGTGGTTTGTTGTTGACTAAAACATCATGTGGCATGTGACTGTATCTATGAAACCATTGCTACACTTAAATTACACTCAAGATAAAACTTTCTATCTCCCCTTTGTAATTCATTCTTCTCTCCACCTTCCGTCCCCAGACAACTATTGTTCTACCTTTTGAGTTTGCATATTCAGGATTTTATACTAATGAAGTCGAATGGTTCATATTCTTTTTTTAACTTGGCCTCTATTACTTAGCATAGTGATTTTGAGACTCAGCTCCATTATTATGTCTTGACAGTGTGTCCTTTTTTATTGTTGATTAGTATTCTACTGTATAGACATACCACAATTTCTTTTTTTCCTTTTTTTTAGAGACAAAGTCTCATTTTGTCACCCTCGGTAGAGTGTCGTGGCATCACAGCTCACAACAACCTCTAGCTCTTGGGCAGGGGTCCTCAAACTTTTTAAACAGGGGGCCAGTTCACTATCCCTCAGACTGTTGGAGGGCCAGACTGTGGGCCCTGGGACAAGTTGGCTGCTAAGCAGGACAGGCAGTGGTGGCAAAAACACCCAGCGGGCCTGATAAATGTCCTCAGCGGGCCACATGTGGCCTGCGGGCTGTAGTTTGAGGACACCTGCTCTTGGGCTTAGGCGATTCTCTTGCCTTAGCCTCCTCAGTAGCTGGGACTACAGGTGCCCACTGTAACACCTGGCTATTTTTTTGTTGCAGTTTGGCCAGGGCCAGGTTCAAACGGCCACCCTCAGTATATGGGGCAGCACCCTATTCACTGAGCCACAGGCACCGCCTGGTACCACAGTTCTTTATTCATTCACCCATTGAGAGACATTTCAGTTGTGTCCGGTTTTGGGCTATTATGAATATTGCTGCTCTGGACATGTGTATGAGTCTTTGTGTGGACATATGCTTTTCTCTTTGGTAAACACCTAGGAGTGAGAAGACTGGGTGCTATGGTAGGCATTATGTTTTACTTTTTTTTTTTTTTCTTTCTTGAGACAGAGTCTTGTTCTGTCATCCTGGCCAGAGAATAGTTGGCATCAGCCTAGCTTACTGCAACCTCAAACTCCTGGGCTCAAGTGATCCTCTTCCTGCCTTAACCTTCTGAGTAGCTGGAACTACCAATGTGTACCACCACAACCAGCTAATTTTTTCTATTTTTACTAGAGACTGAGTCTTGCTTTTGCTCGAGCTGGTCTCTAACTCCTGAGCTCAAGCAATCCACTTGCCTTAGCCTCCCAGAATGCTAGGATTACAGGCGTGAGCCAGCACACCCAGCCATATTTTATAATACTTTTGAAGAAGCTGTCAGACCGTGGGTGTGCTCTTGTGCATTTCCACCAGCCTCCAAGGAGAACTCTCGTTGATCCACATCCTTGTTAGTTTCTGAGCTGATTTTAATGTGTGGTTCTGGTTTGTTTAATGATTGTCTAAGTCCCTCCTACATTACTTCCCGAAGATCCTTCTTTCCTCACTGCCACACCATTGTCAACTGCTTCATCATCAGCTCTTGCCTCCTAACTGGTCTTCCCACATTTACTCTCTCATCTTCAGTCCACATTCCACAGGCCAACCAGAAAGGTCTCTTCAATCTGATTGTGCTTTTGCCTTGTGTGAGACTGTGACATGGCTCTCCAGTTGTGGGAATACATTTCTCCCAGAACATAACTACAGAGGGTGTGAAAAAAAATGTATACACATTGTGAGAAATGTTATCTATGTATTATTTTTTGAAGTTGAATTGTAGGTACCATTACTGGTCAGGTATACCTAGACATGCTACTCATGTCCATTTTATCTGTAATTCATATGCTTTTTTTAAGTGATTGATTTCACTTTAAACAAGATTGCTTAAAATGTGTATACATGTTTTAGCAGCCCCAGTATAATCCTGCAAGATCTGTCCCTGCTGGCCTTGTCCTACTGCCTTGGCCTGTGCCCCCTTCCCAGGGTCCAGCTCCATTGGCCTACCTGCTGTTGTTTTCATGGTTGGATTCAGTCAGAAAACATGCTTTGTTTGGTTCCTACAGGATGTACCCACAGTTTTATTATTTTTTAAACATTTGAATAAATTGTCAATATTAAAGACATAAAAATCTGTAAAAACATGAGTAGGCCCACATTCTCCACAGGCAGAAAGTGAGCTGGAGCTGGTAACTACCCTTTAAAGACAGGGTGGTGGCGCCTGCCCAGGCTTCTCCATTCCCATCTCCCCGCCCTCCCTGGTGTTTTAGTATCTGCTCCCTGCCTCTACCCCTGTACCATCTCCTCTTTCAGATCTAACAGGAAAAGGGAAACTCTCTGAGTCTCCTCCCACCCCCTCCCCCTTCAGCACAGGGCCCTACTCAGGCAGGTCTGGCCTCCCTACTACAGGTTCGCTGAACTTGGCATTGTGAAATTGGTATGTTGGTGGGATGTCAACATAAGACCATTTTAGCCCCCTGGGTGGAAGGGTAGGGGATCAAGGTGGCTATAGCAGCCCCCAAAGAGGAGGAAGGTGTCCATATCAGCTTTTGACACATGAAAGAGGATTTTCAAGTCTGCAGCAGGATTATAGACTAGGAACTCAGGTTTGGTGAAGGTTCTTAGAATGACTTTAGCTCTCTCGCTAGGAAATCAAGCCTGGTGGGCTGAATTGGGGTGGGGGTAGGGGATCTGCCACTTGGAGCCCAGCCGCCTGTGTAGGAAGAGGGGCCTAGAATGAGGGTGCTGAGTTGGTGCCGTAAGTGGCTCTCTCAAAGCTGGAGGTGCACATGAGGGGTGCGTAAAGGAGGGACCTCTGTGTCAGTTCCCAGCTTGTCCTGCCCCAGCCTGGTAGGAAGAGAGAAGCCCTGAGTCAGGCTCCTCTGAGTGCCCTTGATTTCACGTGATGTGGGAGGGATTGGAACAACCCACACTCCTGTGAGAAGGACACAGAGCTTGGCTGAGTATCTGGTTTGAAGGAGGTTGGGTGAGGGGTAGGGCATTTGTGTCTGTGCTGGGCTAATAAGGGCTCTCATGAGAAGTGGCGCATAGCACCCCTGCAGGAGGCAAGAAAGGTCAGAGTTAGCTGTGATTCTTACCAAGCCCCAGAAGAAGAGACTCTGATCTGGCTATAGATCTTAACAAGAGACAGGTGTGCACACAAACGTTCAGAACAGAGCAGGATTTTGTGGGCACAAGTCCTATGCCATCTTCGGGGCCTGTGCTCGGTTTAGTGCTCTGCTGATACCCTCTTGAAATTCTTTGTCAGTTTTGAATGAGAGGCTCTACATTTTCCTTCTTTATCAAGTTTAGCAAACTATGTAGCTGGTCCTGCTCGGGAGATACCAACTGTGTGTTCATCAAGAATGAAATAGAGGCCAAAACCTCTTTCTCTTGGTGCCACAAAATCATAAAGCCCCCCTCTGTTTACTTAGGCCGAGATACTTCCTTGAAGGCACTGGGGGGACTGTCTGAGAGGAGGGGCAGAGACACGTCAAAGAGACTACATGTTCATCCAAAGAGACTATTTAGGTCATGGAAAAAGTCTGTGTTCACTACAATGAACTAAATTTTGTTTTCTTTTCTTTTGTTCCCTTCTTCTAGCTGCAATGGGGTGGAGGTCTGGAAGGAAGAGCAGAGTATTTACGGTCATTATAGAGGAATAAAGAAGCTACACTTTGTACATCCACATGCAGTGTGAATGCATCTATGTGATCCTGCTACAAAGGAATGCATATATTTCTCTGTTTTTTCATCCAGATAGCAAGATTGAGGAAAAAGGAACAATAGCTTGATCTTAGGGGCATAGAAGTAAGAGTGGTTAAAAAGAAAAAAAAGGAAAAGGAATCGAATAGAAAAATCCAGGTGCTTCTGGATTTGTGAGCTGATGACCTGGCAGTTCCCTGGGCAGAGTACAGAGAGACTACAACACCATTTCTCTCTACAAGTTGGAAGAGAGGATGGTGGTAATGGAATTTTTATTCTGTTTTAGGGATAGAATATATGACCAAGAAAGGAAGCCCCAAGCAACTTCCTCCATGGAGATGAGTCAAGGACCAGGGAACAGAGAATACTCCAGCCAGTGATGGGGAGATTGGACCAGTAATCTAATTTTAATTTTTTTTTTTTTTTTGTAGAGACAGAGTCTCACTTTATTGCCCTTGGTAGAGTGCCAGGGTATCACACAGCTCACAGCAACTTCTAACTCCTGGGCTTAAGCAATTCTCTTGCCTCAGCCTCCTGAGTAGTTGGGACTACAGGAGCCTGCCACAACACTCGGCTATATTTTGGTTGCAGTTTGGCCGGGTTTGAACCTGCCACCCTTGGTATATGGGGCCAGCACCCTACCCACTGAGCCACAGGTGCGGCCCTGGACCAGTAATCTAGATGGCTCCCTTTACTGCAAAGGCTTCATGTTGTCTGCTGGCACCAGTTTCTGGAAGGCAAAGACAACACTGGTGGGAGGAAGGAACAGAATTCCTGAAAAGAGAATGGGAAATCAAGATTCAGCAAAGAAGAGGTGAAACTTTGCAGAATCACCCCAGTGGGAGAAGATGCCCTATTAGCCTAGGTGTTTATTTCTTTAACTCTTGCTCCATGTATATTTCCTTTCCTTAAGTAATTTACATAGTGATTTTAATGAACAATAGCATTTTTCACAGAAAAAGTTACAGGCTCCAAGGGACCATTGGGAGTCATCAGGCTCTTCCCTTGCCATTGGACAGAACCACCTCATGATCATCAGACAGAAATCTGTACTGCTTTTAAGATTCTACAAAGATGATCCTTTACTCTCCCTGGAAGCTTATTACAGTGCTCCAGAAAGTTCTCTTTGTGCCTAACTTATTCCTTGTGTTTCAACATTTCCTCTTGTTTGAGGCTCAAAGGAGAGTAAGGCAGGACCTCCAGCTGAGAGCTGACCATCCTTTCTTCCTTTATTCTTCATTAAAGACAGCTCCTGGAGGGAGTGTCAAACTTGAGCTAACCAGAGAAAGGATGGCAGTATGCCTGACCACACAGAGAGGGAGAAGGACATTGTTCCTCTTGAGAGTTCAGGCCCTTGACCCCCTGTGATATCTTTCTCAGAGACATCCTGCTGGAGCTCAGCCTATCACACAGACCCCTGTGGGGTTGAGAGAGCCTGGCTCTTTTCTCCTAGACAACTACCAGGATCTGAATCTGTTCTTAGCAACATGACCCACCTTCCTAAAGCTTGGAAGAATGTCTGTAAAATGGTGCCTTATGTGGTTGTTATGAAAATCAAAAGAGATAATGAATAAATTCATTTAAAACCAGTGCCTGGTACGTTCCAAGAACTTGATAAATGTTAACTGTGACTATGTTCTAGAAGAGTTGCTTAGGTTAATAGATAAGCACCTTAGACCTGACTCTCTAATTGGTAACCACTAGCCACATGTGGTTATTTACATTTAAATTCATTAAAATTGAATAAGATTAAAAATGCAGTTCTTGGTTGCCTATAATATTGGACAGTAAAGAGAGAGAATATTCTCATCATTGCAGAATGTTCTATTGGACAGCATTGCCTTTGATCAGGAAGAGGCAGGTCCTCAAGGAACAGGGTATAGGGCAGGAAGGTTTGTTTTTCTTGTATTTATTTATTTATTTATTTATTTATTGAGACAGGGTCTTATTCTGTTGCCTGGGCTAGCAGGGCAGGCATTTTTGATGGGGTGAAGTCTTGGGTCCGTGGGAGGGTTCCTCTGGGCATTGAGTGGGAGGCATCATGGAGTGGGAACTAGGTATACTGGCAGTGGGGCTGCAGGAGGGCAGGGAGCTGCAGGGCATCTGAAAGCTCACAACCTTTCCTAGCCTCCCGCCTGCCCACCCGTAGGGATCGGGGATGTTGGCTCACCCTCTGTCTTCCCCAGACAGTCCACAGATTTGTGGACGGGATGGTTCTAAGAAGAGACTGCAGGGGTGGTGCCTCGAGTTTTCCCTGCAGTGCAAGAAGAATAGGCACTTGTATTTAGTGCTCATTTGTCCTCCCTGCATGCTAAGCAATTGGCGACACATAGAGGCCCTGGTTCTTTCTGAAGGGCTCTTTTATGAGATCTCCAATAAAGTTCTAAACGGATCATGCCTGTTTGGGGAAAAATAATAGCAGTGTGGGGCCAGGAGTTTGTCAGAAGAAATTCCAGCTGGGTGAGCATTTAAGAAACGAGACAAAGTCAGCATTTGGAGACAATGAATTAGATGGCAGGATATGTCACTGTAATGATGATGAATAATAAATGACTGAGAAGCTGCTGTAATTCACAGAGTGGGAGAGGACACTAGGAACTTTATGGCCTTGTAGCGCCTGGGGAAAGAATGTCTCAGACGTGCCTGGATCTTTTGAAGAGAATCCTTCTCTGAAAAGACACTCTTCTGGAAAAAAGTCTATTGTTAGAAAGTGTGCCTACATTTCCTGAGACAAAGAACGGACCACTGTAACAATCTCTCTATGCAGCCTTACCCTTCCCGATCCCTCTCCCTGCACCCCACGAGCTCTTGCCAGCCAGAATTAGGGCAGATCCGGGGACAGGCCCCAGCCCCACCCTCTCAAATGGTGTCATTCTAATCCCTTCTCCACACACAGGGCTCAGGCCCCGTGATCCATGAGACTGATGTGGGATTGCTGGGGTTAGAAGAGCTGACAGCTGGGAAAAGGCTTAAAGAGCTTCACCAACGCAGGGAGCCTGCTATTTTTATTAGGGTCCAGGGGTTGCCTTCTCAACATTCATTCAGAGCAACTCCTGGAAAAGACAAGAGTCAGAAATAAAACGGACCTCAGGTCTGTGAATCGATGTTGATCTTTAATCATTTATTCATGGTCTTTTGGGAAGCAGAGAACAGCATGGCTATGTGAGAAGGCAGTGAAGGAGGTGTCTGCAGGCTGCCCCCCCTTCCTGGGCCCTTTCTGCCAGCTGCGGGTGTGTGTGGGCCTCTCTCACTCTAAATGCCCCTCTCCTCCCAGTTCAGCCCCCATGTCTGCTTGCCCTCTCCTCTACCCCCAACCCATGTCCTATCTCTGCTGAAAATTCCCCATGACAAAGTCACCACTGAGCTCTGGGCTTCCAGACCAAACAGGTACTTCTGGTCAACTTGCTCAGCCCTCAGCAGAGGCCAGCATGCCTGGCCATGACCTCCTTCTAGAAGGGACTGCTCTCACTTGGCTTCTAGGCCCTGGCCTTCTTCTGGCTTTGTGATCTGTGCCTGGGTCTTAATTTATGGAGGTTGCTGGTAGTGATGACACAGAGGGATCAGTGGTATTGAGGGGACAGCTTCATGCTACTCACCCTTTCCCTGGAAGTGGGAGTCAGGACACTTAGGCAGGGCGGTGTGGGAAGCAGAGGGTAGGGAGCCTGGGTAGAAGCCTTCATCATGTTTTCTGCAGAAAAGCCAGGCAGGGCAGGACAATAAGCAAGGAGCAGCTGGTGTGCATAGTGCCCCGGGTTGTGAGCTGTAGGGATGCCCGCTGGTTGCCAGGTACCTGGCCCTAGGCGATTTAGGGCAGGGGAACTTTGTGTTGGTGTGTGAAAATTAGATAAAGGTGGTGATTGGGGTATGGACTTGGGATGAAATAGAGCAGTGGTCCTCAACCTTTTGGCACCAGGGACTGGTTTCATGGAAGACAATTTTTCCATGGCTTGGAGGGAGACATTCGATTCTCATAAGGAACAGCAACCTAGACCCCTCACATGTGCAGTTTACAGTAGGGTTCTAGCTCCTAGGAGAATCTAATGCCACTGCTGATCTGACAGGAGGAGGAGCTCAAGCAGTGACACAAGCGATGGGAGTGGCTGTAAATACAGATGAAGCTTTGCTTGCTCACCTGCTGCTCACCTCCTGCTGTGCAGTCCTGTTCCTAACAGGCTGTGGACCAGCACTAGTCCACAGTCTGGGGGACTGCAGAGATAGGGGGTTTGTGTATCAGAAAAATAAACACTTTTTCTTCTCCAACAGTTGACACTCATCATGCCTCTGTGATCAGCACTCCCTGGCAACAACCAGTTCTTCAGAGGATACCAGTGGGGTGTCCTATACTTCAGTTTGATTCTGGTACATCTACCTGTAGGTAGCATCAGATCCCACAGGGCGAAGGCTCAGCCCCCACTTCAGATGTTGACTGCAAGCTCCAGGGTGTTTGGCCTGTGCTACATACATCAAGGTTCCCAACACCCTTTCCTTGGGTTCCATTAATTTGCTGGAGTGGCTCTCAGAACTCAGGGAAACACTTTACTTATATTTACCCATTTATTGTAACAAATATTACAAAGGATATCAATGAATAGTTGGATGAAGAGATACATAAGGGGAGGTCTGGAAGAGCTTCTGTCTGTATGGAATTTGGGGGCACCACCCTCCCAGCATGTGGATGTGTTCAAATATAAGAAGTTCTCTGAACCCTGTAGTGCATGGATTTTTATGGGGGCTTCATCACATAGGCATGATTGATTATTATTATTTTTTTGAGACAGAACCTCAAGCTGTCCCCCTGGGTAGAGTGCTGTAGCATCACAGCTCACAGCAAGCTCCAACTCCTGGGCTCAAGCAAGTCTCCTGCCTCAGCCTCCCAAGTAGCTGGGACCACAGGCACCCACTACAACACCTGGCTATTTTTTTGTTGCAGCCATCATTGTTGTTTGGCTGGCCTGGGCTGGATTCAACCCCACCACGTTAGGTGTATGTGGCTGGTGCCTTAGCCACTTGAGCCAAGCCGGCATGATTGATTATTAACTCATCTCTTCTAAGAGTCACCTCTGTAGAACCAAAGACCCAGAAAATTTCAATGAATTAGGAACTATGTGTCAAGAACCAGAGTCAAAGACCAAATATAAGCAAAGACAGCTGGGGTGGGGCACGCCTGTTGTCTCAGTTACTCTGAGGCTGAGGCAGGAGTA
>NW_003852537.1:2537249-2541593 GCF_000181295.1 Otolemur garnettii | reverse complement strand
TGGCTATTAGTGGCCATGTGATGGGTGGATGCCAAATGGACAAATACATAGTCTTAAGAAAACAACAATTTTCTCCAACTGTTTGGCCTGTCTTCTGCATTAAATGTTGTTTTATCCCACAGCTGGGTCCTGTAGCTGCTCTTCTTGGGTAAGGTCTCTCAACACCACGGACTTAAATGCTATCTCTGTGCTGAGACTCCCAGACACTTGGTCTCCTCTGTAGGAGCCCAAGAGGGTTGTTGCTGCTCCTACCCCACCCCAGCCACCTACAGGGACAGGCAGTGGGGATGGAGGAAGGAAGCTCTTGGAAGGCAGGGGCCTGAGTCCTAATCTTGGCTCAGCTACTCACTTGCTATGGCCTTGGGAAGTCTCTTCTTCATGGGTCCTGAGTTTTCCCATTTCTTCCTGAGTTCTAGGCTCCTATGCCAATTAAGAATTCAATGAAGAACTTGGGTAGCTCCATTTAAGTGCAGCATGTAGAACACTAGGGGAGTTTGTGCAGAGAAGTTCAGAATGGGGTGGGCTATACTACACAGGACCAAGTTGGAATCCTGGCACTGGAACTTCTTAGCTGGGTCTTTCTGGATCTGATCATTGAACTCTCTGTGCCTTAGTAATTTCATTAACGAAAAGGGCATGATTGTAATACCTATCTCATGGAGTTGTTGCAATGATTTGATCAATAAAGATATGTAGGACTTGGAGCAGTGCCTGGCACTTGGTGAGCATTCATTAGATGTTAGTCATTATTATTGTATTTATCATAATCATAATAATTACTATTTTCCCTCCTGCCCTCTGTCCTATGGAATTTGCTTCTTTAAATGACAGCTACCATCATCCAGTGGCATTGCAAGAGCTATCTGATGAGAGCCGTTTGTTAAACTTCTAGGAATTTTGTGAGGGGGTTGATATCAAGTTGCCAGCTTGAAATAGACCTTGGTGGGAATATTTACACCACAGACATCAGCAGATGCCATGGTTGTCGAACATTTACCAGCACACTACTTTAACTATCCCTCTATCCTGTTGCCTATGCCAGTGATAAGATGTTGGAGGAAAGGTTGGGGGTATGGATCATTCCACCATCTCCCTGCCTGGCTGTGGTTCTCATATTCTCCCTCTGACTGGCACCCTTGTCTTATGGCTGAGTTGGAAATAGCTTTTCACCGATGCCATGCCCTGGGTGGTCTCTGTCCCTTAACCTGCTCACACCTCCGTCCTCAGCCAGGCCCTCTAGTGTGCGTTGTGTTTTCCTCAGGCTCCCAAGTCAGCATTGCCATCAGATGCAGGTTTCGCTGGTGCCTGGCCATCTCCCCGGGACTTACCTTTTCAGTGCACAGTGGACAGCAGCTGCTTCTCCTTGCCCTGGGCTTTCTCTGAAGGTGTTGTACAGTTACAGCATTATCACCTGTTGGTGAGTAAATGGCTGAGCCTGTTCTCTCTGGGTGGGTGCCTCGGAAGTGTGTGTCACCTTCTGGAGAGTTCTGTGGCAGGCCCTTAGAGGTAACTGGCTTAACAACACACCCCTTATTGGCTGTCTTGCTTCCTGTGTAACTTTGCTAGGGCTGCCGTAATAATGTACCACAGATTGGGTGGCATAAGCTACAGAAATGTATTTCCTCACAGCTCTGGAGGCTGGAAGTTTGGATCAAGGTGTCATCAGGGTGGTTGCTGGTGAGAAGTCTCTCTTTGGCTTATAGATAGCCATCTTCTTGCTGTGTCCTCACATGCTGTTTCCTGTGAGAGAGAGAGAGAGAGAGAGATAAGTCTATCTGGTGTCTTTTTCTCCTCTTATAAGTACACCAGGATTAGGGCCCACACTTATAACCTCATTTAACCTTAATAACCTCCCTAAAGGCCCTGTCTCCAAATACTGTCTCATTGTGGGTTAGTGCTTCAACATGTTAATTTCTGGGGTGGGTGGGGCATAATTTAGTCCTAAGCACCTCCCAGTCCCACTTATTCCTCTGATAGTGCCTCCTGGGGTCACCTCTCAGGAAGACTTCAGGTTCCTAAGTTTTATCTGGGGTCTGCTCTAAGGCAGTGCTGAACATTCCTGGTGCTGCTCACACTGTCCTCTCTAGGTTGTGTGTTCCCTACAATAGATTTCATGAGTGTCTTCCCACAAATGCCCCATATCACAGGTGACAGACTGGTGGGGTGAGTCCCAGCTCTCCTAAGGGCTCTTGGCTAGGGTAGTCTCCATACTCCTGACTGTCAGGGTGGGCCCCCTGCATCATTCTCAGCTTCTTTACTGATCCCATAGGGGAGTAAGACAGTTGCAGCTGGAGGAGGGTGAGGAGGCCATCCAAGGGACCAGCCATGGGGCTCTTGTTCTGGGACCTTGATTTTGGGGCCAGATGAGGCCAGGGAGAAGGATGGGGAAGGCTATTCTGCTTCCCACCGCTGGAGGGCAAAGGTCTGGGCCATGGTGGAGGTAAAACATGCCCTGGTCCTGCCTTTGACAAAAAAGGAAATTGTTCATATCTCTCAGGGTTCTAGGATCTTGGATACTGCATCTGCTTGGAAGAGATGATGCCCCTGAGAGCAGTTTGTGGCTACTCATTTATTATTGATGCAGCCCCAGCAGCCTCTCCTGAGCAGCTCCACTCTGGATGTAAATTCCAGTCTGGCCTCTGTGTGAGAAGTAGCTGCCTAGATGAAGCTGGGCTGAAGGGGTGCAGCATGTTCCTTCCTGACCCAATAGACCTGGGTGTTAGGATTCTGGAGCCTCAAATTCCAATGCAGCCACGTACTGTTTGATTTTGGACTGGTCGTCGGGTAGGACTGCTTTTTGCTGCCAAGGGTCACCTCTGGCCAATGGCTGGGGAGGAGGTCCGACTGCAGGGTGCCCCAAAACTCCCCGTCACCCCTGCCCCAGTGGCCCTCCTGGACACACAGCACCACTTTGAGTGTTGATGCTGAAGGGAAAATCTCAGCATGAGAGGCAATGGAAGAAGGGGCCAGCTAAGGATGTACCTGGCTGCCACAGGCCACAGGTGGATTTTTTTTTTTTTTTTAGACAGAGCCTCAAGCTGTCCCCCTGGGTAGAATGCCGTGGCATTACAGCTCACAGCAACCTCCAACTCCTGGGCTCAAGCGAGTCTCTTGCCTCCGCCTCCCAAGTAGCTGGGACCACAGGTGCCCGCCACAACGCCCGGCTATTTTTTGGTTGCAGCCATCATTGTTGTTTTTGGCGGGTCCGGGCTGGGGATTCGAACCCGCCACCTTAGCTGTACGTGGCTGGCGCCTTAGCCGGTTGAGCTATAGGCGCCGAGCCCACAGGTGGATTTTAAAATTAAAATTAGATAAAACCTAAAATGCAGCTCCCCAGTCACATTAGCACATTTCAAGTGCTCAATAGTCACAACTAACTAACTGCTGGACACCACATATATAGAACATTTTCATCCTCGTAGAAAGTTCTATGGGGCAGTGCTGGGCTAGTGCATTTGGGCCTGGTTGGCACATACAGGTGAGTACCTGAAAGGTGATTCTCAGCGGTGGTTCATGAAGTGGAAGGGTCTCCTGTGTGCTTGTTAAAAATGTAGTTACCTGGAGGGAGGGAGCAGGCCCCAGCCTACACTCTGAGTGCCTGCGGCCTTTGTACCTCCATTCTGTCCCCACTTTTGCTCAGCTCCTGGCCCAAAGGACTGGTCCTTTCTGGGCTCTACGGTGAGGCTGGCCCAAGGATGAGTCTGCCAGTCACTCTCAAACCGTGACCAGGTGATGGAGCCAGGGAAGGGTAACAGGGGTCCCCAAGGCCACCCCTCTGCACAGCCTGTGTGGTATAGAGAATGATGCAGCCTTGGGACTGCCTGGAGCAGAGTGCATGTGCCCTGTGAGAATGGCCACTGGGTTTCAGGGAAACAGCATGTTGACTGCTATGGGCTAATTGTGTCCTCTCAAAATTTATTTGCTGAAGTCTCAAGCCCTAGTACCTCAGGACATGACTATATTTGGAGATAGGGTCTAAAAACTGTAGTTAACTGAAGCCCACCCCCAGTTTCTCTCTCTCTTTTTTCCTTCTTTTTTTTTTGAGACAGAGCCTTATTCTGTCACCCAGGGTAGGGTGCTGTGGGATCATAGCTGACAGCAACCTCAAACTCTTGGGCTCAAGCCATCCTCTTGTCTCAGCCTCCCGAGTGGCTGAGACTATAGGTACTCACCACAATGCTAGTTTTTTCTATTTTTAATAGAAAAGGGTTCTTACCCTTGCTCAGGCTGGTCTTGAAATCCTGAGCTCAAGTAATACTTACCTGCTTTGGCCTCCCAGAGTGCTAGGATTATAGGTATGAGCCACCATGCCTGGCCTCTACCCCAAGTTTTTTTTTTTTTTTT
>NW_003852537.1:2521337-2536898 GCF_000181295.1 Otolemur garnettii | reverse complement strand
GGCTGGATTTGAACCCACCATCTCTGGTGTATATGGCTGGCACCTTAGCTGCTTGAGCTACAGGCGCCAAGCCAATACTCTAAGTTTTTTATTCTATAGGTCTGCTGTGGGCCCACGTACATATGTTTTAAAAACTTCCAAGTGCTGGCAGTACCTGTGGCTCAAAGGAGTAGGGTGCTCCATATACCAGGCTGGGTTCAAACCCAGCCCTGGCCAAAAACTACAAAAAAAAGAGAAAAAAAAAAAAAACTCCCAAAGTGATTTTTTAAAAATCTTTTTATTTTGAGTTAATCTGAAACTTACAGAAAAGCTGCCAAAATAGTACAGAGAATTTCCATATATTTCTCACCCAGTTTCCCCTCTAGCAAACGTCGTATATAACCATGGTGGGAAATTAACACAGCTACAATGCCATTAACTAACCCACAGGCCATATTTACACTGCACCATTTTTCTGCACTAATTGTCCTTTTTCTGTTCCAGGAGACCACCCAGAGCACATTGCACTGAATTGTTATTTCTCTTTATTCTCTTCCAATCTGAAATCCCCAACTGATTCTGGCACAATAGTTGAGGGACTTCTCCCTGGGAGACACGCATCTGTTGATTTGCCTTAGGAGGTAGGAAGATGCTGTGGAGCTGGGACCCAGGATGGGCCTGTGCTGATGAGGAGAGAGAGAAGAGCCAGGAGAGGTGATGTTTCAGGAGAACAGGCTTCTGTGGCATGTGTATGTGTAGATGTGCATGCATGTCTATATGCACATGTGCATGTTTGTGTGTTGTAGGTGTACTGGTGTATTTCTGTGTGTGCCTGTGTAAGTGCATGCACTCATGAGTACAGGTACGTGTGTATCTCTGTGTGTGTATTTGCCAGCACATGTGTGAATTTTGTGTGCACACACATGTTTATTAGCATGTGTTCATGTGTGTAGTTGCTCATGTGTATGTGTATATAGTCGGGAGAGGTGATGATTGTGGGGTGGGGGCAGGGGAAGCTTCCAGAGAAAATCTAAAGTCCCTTCACTGCCAAATAACTATTTAATGTCATACTGATGTTAAACATGTTTAAAACAAGGTGAAAGGAGAATTCTGTGTATGGCCACAGTAGGGGAGGTGCGCAGGGTGTGTAGGAAAGGATAGGAGCTTCCCGACTCCTGAGCCTTCAGGCTCCCTTTCACAAGACTGGAGATATCAATGGACTTCAGATTTGTTAGGTTATATGCCAATATTAAAAATGTAAGCACAGGGTGGCACCTGTGGCTCAAGGAATAGGGTGCCAGCCCCATATACCAGAGGGGCTGTATACTGGCCAAAAACTGCCAAAAAAAAAAAAAAGTAAGTGCAGCCACTAAAAATTCCAGAAATAGGACGTATAACTTCCACAACGGTAACATTGAGGAAAAGGGAACACAGGCCAGCAACACTGAAGGGGAGTTTGAGGTGTGCGGCTCTGCTAAGTAATTCTCCCTGCATTCCTCCATGTGAGCCCTATTTTTTTTAATCTTCCCTTCACAGACGGGAAGGCAGAGGCACCAAGAGGTCAGGAGCCTGCAGCAGGCCACCAGCTTGACCCATGGAGCCAGGACAGTGGGCCAGGCAGCTTGGCCCCATGCCCTTGAGCTCATTGTCATTCTTTAGGGAAGAAGAAGAAAAAAGCAAAGGAAAAGCATGGAAATCAGAAACACACCGGGGCAGGGGCTCCTCTAGAGCCGAGCCCCACATCTGAGAGCAGGAAGCTGGGTTCGAGGCCTCTGTGGCAGCTCAGGGGTGTGTCAGGGGTGGGGGTGGATGCGAGTGTGATCCCAGTGCAGGCTTCCAGCCCACTGTTCCCCCACAGCCCTCCACAGCCTGTGGGTGAGTGTCCCTGACAGTAGCAAGAGGCAAAATAAATGAATGAATGAATACATACATACATACATACATACATACATAAACTGTCAGTTTTTAATAATAGACGAGATAAATCACTGTAATAAGACAAGAGACCACCCGGCCTCTCTTCAGCTGTGCAAATCACTAAAAGCAGTAGGACTTGGGGGGCCCTCTCCTGGGGAGCAAGATTTTGAAGGCTCAGTTGCAGCTCACCCAGCCAGCCATAGGCACGTCTTTTCTGAGATTCATTTAAGCAATATCTGCTTCTCTGCCACAATAACAAAATCTGAACCTGTTTTGGAGTGTTAAGTCACTGAGGGACATAGGGTAGAAAAGATATTTCTTTTCCTCATGAAATAGTAGGCCTCCTGTTTCACAATGAGGCCATTCAGATATCTCTAGGTGCGTATTTTGTTATTTTCTGATCACAAAAGTAATACATGTTTATTAGACAAGCTTTAGAAAATACAGAAAAGAATAAAGAGAAATTAAAAGTCACCTATAATTTGGAGACAATTCCTATCAGCACTTCTATGCATGCAAACATATTTTTAAGAAATGTGAATGAAGAAACATCTATCACATGTATTATGCATGCATCTGTGTATGTATTATGTATATCTGTAAAATATATATAAGGAAAGCATTAAAGAGAAAGTAGAGGGGCAGTTAATGTAAATTAAGGATCATGATTCGCTTTGGGGGTGGTGGATGGCTGTGATGGGGAAGGGGCAGACAGGAGCCTTCAAATAAACAGGCCACATTCTTATTTCAAGTCAGATGGGGTTGCTTGGTGTGTGTTATTCTTTAAAGTATATGCAAAGCTTATACACACCTTTTGGTGAATGATCTATTTTCCAACTAAACCATTCTGGGGTTTTTTGTTGATGCTGTTGTTGTTGCCATTGTCATTGTTGGTTAGCTGGTCCGGGCCAGGTTCAAACCCACCAACTTCGGTGTAGGTGGCTGGCGCCGTAACCACGGTACTAAGGGTGCTGAGCCCAACCATTCTGGTTTTATGGCATTTGTTTTTTTGTTTTTCTCCCCACTTTGTTTACTCAACAAACGTTCACCCCGTGTCTCCTATCTGCCAGGCTCCATGGGAATCCACTGGGATGGACACAAAAGTCCCTGTCCTGGAAGCATGTGTTCGAGTAAAGGAGAGAGACAGTATGCAGGAGTACGGATGTGAGACCAGGAGGGCAAAGGGAGTGGTTTATAATTTGCACAGGATGATCAAGGAGTCAATAGTGTTGCAAGAAGGCAACACTGGGGCAAAGACCTAGAGGAGGTTATAGAAGGAGCCACTGGGGATAGAGGGAAAGACCAGTCCAGGAATCAATGCCTAGTGCAAGGGCGGGGGTGGTGCAGGGACGTTTGGGAGCTAGAGGCTAGATGGAGCAGAGGGAGGGAGTGGGTAAGAGAGAAAGACCCAATTAGGGAGGGGTCTATAGGTCTTCCAAGGTTGATTTTTGCTCTAAGTGATACAGGTACCATGAGCAGGGTGCTGGCTTGAGCGGGCTTCTATTTTCCCAGGACCACTGTGGCTACTGCATTGAGAAGGAGCTTGAATGGGGCAAAGGCAGAAGCAGCGGTACCTCTGAGGAGAACCCTGCAGCCTCTGAGGGAGACAGTGGGGGGTGTGGAAGTGCAGCCTATTCTGATCTGTCTTGAAGGTAGAACCCACAGAGTTCCTTTCAGGTTGGATGTGTGAGGAAGAGGAGACCATGGCATTGCTGTGAGTTTTGACATGATCTTGGGGATGGGGAAACCCCCAGGACAGGCAGTTTTTCCAGGAAGCCCAGGGGTCCTGTTCTCGGCTCATTATGCAAGATACACCAGCACACACTGGTTTGACACTGAGGCAACTGGAGGAGAGGGTCAGAGAGGTAGCTGTGTGATTGTAGTAAGAGCCTTTGAGTGATGGAGAAAAGGTTTAAGGGCCGAACATGTGACCATAGTGGATAGAGGAGGACAGTAGACAGTAGACTGGCAAGGAGGCAGAGAAGGAGTCTCTGGGGAGGTAGAAGGACCAGATGAGAGTCTGGGTCCCAGGGTCTGAAGGAAGGGGTACCCAGAGGATGGGGCTGCTGTTGGAGAGTCAACCAGGCGTCCTCAAACTACAGCCCACGGGCCACATGTGGCCCGCAGGGTGTTTTTGCCGTTGCTGCCTGTCCTGCTTAGTAGCCGACTCGCCCACAGTCTGAGGGACAGTGAACTGGGCCCCTGTTTAAAATTTTTGAGGACCCCTGGCCAATACCATCAACAGCTAGGGGCAGGGGCACCCATAGCTCAGTGTTTATAGCACTGGCCCCATGTAGCAGGGGTGGTAGGTTCATACCCAGCCTGGACCTGCTAAACAAACAAACAAACAAACAAAAAAAAACAAAAAAACAGCTAGGTGCCACGGGCCACCATGCTAACCCTGGTTATGGTGGATGTAGTGGATTGAAAAGTGGTTCTGGGGTAACCACTTGAACCATATGTCCAAGAACTAACCTCTGGTACCTGCGAACGTGACCTCATTTGCAAACAGGATCTTGCAGATGGAGTTAATGATTTGGAGATTAGATCATCCTGGGTTTAGGATGGGCTCTAAATCCAGTGATTCTCTCTCAGAGCCTCCCCCAAAACCAAACCTGCCAACACTGTGAATTTGGTCTTCTGGCCCCCACCATGTGAAAGAATGAATTTCTGTTGTTTTAACCTACTCAATTTATGGTGGTTTATTAACAGCAGCTTCAGAAGACTAGCAGAGTGGAGTAATGGGGGTTAATCCAGCTGTTTTAATAGGAGGTAGGGAGAGATAGACTGGAGCCAGGAATTGGGGTGTGGAGGGGAGAAATCGGGGTCAGGACAGGGTCTGAGACTGTGGGTGCGGGTGCTGGTGTATGTGTGATGAGGGGGGGAAAGCATGACTATTTCCTGTATCTTTGCATTTTATATCATCTTGGGATTTTTAACATGAACTAGTGGGTTACTGAAGACCATTTCATTATTGTTTGGGTGGGACATTCTTACCTTTTGATTGCAAACATAAATTTTCACCCTTTTCTTGAACTACCCCAGGCTTCCTGGCACTGTCTGGACATTTCTCTAGGATCTGAGGGAGGATCTCAGCTTGGTGGGCTCTGTGGCCAGTGTGGACAGATGCCCAGTAAGTACCCTGGTCCTGGAATAGCAATTGATTCTAGGGCCAAGGAGCCTTCAACTGTCAGATTTCTTGTACTAGCCTCACATATCATTTAAAATTCCAGAATTTAATCATTGTGTATGGCATAAAAGTAAGTAAGAGTGGATGAGAGGCAAGAAGGACAGGGAAATATTAATGGGAATACACAAAAGCACAGGCCACAGCTTGAGGTAGGAAGTGCATTTGTGCCCCTGGCTGGGCAGAATGGATTCTAGCACTATGAGCTGATTGCTATGCATGGCTTCTGTAAACCTTCTGCTTCATCTATCTGGGCACAGCCAGGGATATGAGACTGTCCCAATAGGGATGAAAGCCAGTCTACTATGGACTAAATGTCTCCCCAAAGTCCATGGGTTGAACCTCTAACTGATGTGCTGGTATTAGGAGGGGTGAGTCCCTGTGAGGTGATGTGGTCATGAGGATGGAGCCCTCACCAAGGGGATTAGTGCCCTTGTAGGAAGAGATGTCAGAGAACTTGCCCTTTCTCTGCCACATGAAGAGACAGTGAGAAGGTGACACCTATGATCTAGGAAGAGGGTTATCACGAGCTTCCAGAACTGTGAGAAATAAATTTCTGGGGTTTAAGCTACTGTTAGAGTGACCCAAACTGATTAAGACACAGCCCTCTGAGCCATGGCACAAAGCCTGTGATAGGGCCTACAACTGTGGCCATAGTGAACCCCTGCCAGGTGACTTTTGTTTGGCCCATCTGAGGGTTTCTCCAAGACAGTTTTGACTGTACACATTATGCTTGGAACCTTCACTTATCACCCTTGGGAAACCTGTGGAGTCCTTGAATTGGTTAATTCACTCAACCTGTCATTTATTAAGGTATTACTGAAGCACAGGGGGCATCAAGGCCCTCCACTTAATGTCAAATAAAACCACTGATTCCCTAATAATTTGTCCATCCAAGGTCAGATTATCTGGGTAATTGACAGGAGGGATCCAAGTCCTTGTGGACAGAGGTCCTTGTTCAGTGTGACAAATTTGGATGAGTTCAACTCCAGCTAAAATAAGCTTTTGTCCTGGCTTCTTGTGAGCATAGCGAACCATCCATCAATTCTCCACACCCACCCTATACCACTTCTGAAGGGGAGGCTAATGGGTCTTAAAAATGTTTCCTTGGCTAAGGTAAAGAGACAGGTGACCTCAGACCCCATTTTCATTAGAGCTGTAAACGTCTATTCCTCAAAGCCAGAGAGCATCCGACCCTTTCACCTCACCATTGGTCCCTCTGTTTTCATATTGTGGTGAGGCAGGCCTGCCAACAGATAAATTCATCAGGCTCTACATCTTAACCTTCACAGCCTCGCTCTCCCACCCCCTTCCTGGCCTTCACAGGGGCTGGAGGGCCTTGCTAATAAGCTGCCGGTCTGCCTGGAAGACAAGGGAGCCAACCGGGCTCCGCATTACCGGTGTGGGGTTTTCATTTTTATTTATAGTGAATGTCTGAGACAAGCCAAGTATTGAATCGTCCAGGGTATTACGGAGCAAACATCTCCACACATTTCAAAAATCTTATATCTGTCTGAACAAGAGGTTGCCAAGGGGAAATTTACCCAACCAGCTGCTTTTTCTATTATGATGAGAGGCAAAGTGCCCAGGCTCGATGTTGGGGGGGAATGTTATGCTGTCAGGCGGCCTCCAACGCGGAGTTTGCAAAGAGGATCCTCCATGTTCACAGCTGTGGCCCAGTGGAGCAGCTCTGTTCCTCTCCCCACCACCCCACACATTTTATGGTGATTTATTTAGCTGGAAAAGTCACATGCTCCAAGGCTCCTTCTACATCCCAGCCTGAGATTAAAGTTGGTTCCAGTGGAGGGGCTGGTAAGAGAGATGTGTCTCTTCCCACACTTCCTTGTCTTTAGGATCTTGGCTAATTATAATAGAACAGGATTTCCACTCTCTCTATTTTACCCTCATTTAGAGCCGGGAAAGAACGTGAGAAGGTTCTGGATGGCAGCAACCTGTCTCTGCTTCTGCTGGGAGGCTGGGCCTCAAGGCTGGGGAGGTTGACATCTTGGTAGAGGGAGATGCCAATATCCAGCCACTTTGAGCCAAAACATCTGTTCTATTAATATTAAATGGAAGTGCTTTTGGCTGTTAAGAAAACGTTACTATAAAATGTGTAAGTCTAATGATCGTGTCCTTAATGCAGTTTATGAGATCCCCTGTATGGAAAACAGGCAATTTTACACTTGCTTTTTTTTATATGCAAGTGTGATAGGTAATGAGAACATAAATCTACAAGGAATAATAAAAATAGAATTTACTGTTTCTTCCTGACATTGAAATTGTCTTGGATTACATCACGCCCCTTTCTCTGTGAGATTAATTCGGGCTTATTTGAAACTTCACTGCATTCATCTGAAATATCAGTAGAGTTCAGTAGAGTCTAATTGCAAGGGCCTGTTGGAGTAAATTTGAGCAAGTTCAGTGATTTCAGTGACTGGGAAGGACAGAATGATCTGGTAGCCAATGGCCTATTTTCAAGCATCACTTGCCTGCCTAGGGGCAAGTGTGTGGGGGAAGATTTTGCCTGGGCTGAGTGTAAAGGCACTTGGTGTTTCTGCAACGTCTGCCATGCGCTGAGGGCAGCAGCAAGCTTTGGAGGAAATGAGGGTGCATGAATAGAGTAAGATACATCTCATTAAGACAAATCTTTGTGAGGCCTGAAAAACCATCTTCCTCTGTCTGTGTAGTTTCCGAAGTAGGGAAAGAGTATAGATCATAAGAGAAGGTTGATACAGCACTTTTTTCCCCACCAGATATCTCCATTAGATAGCAGATCTGCACATCTATGGTACAAATAGTAACTGATGCTCATAATTATGACCCTCCAGCAACAAAAAATCCTGGCAAGGTTTTGTGTTACCAGAGCTAGGTTAAATTATGGTCACTGAGGTTATAGTGCCAAGTGCATTTTGTTGTTTTATAATTCTTTAAGAACAGGAGATTTGTGTAAGGTACACATGAATGCTCCATTAACCAGGAGAGTTGAGACAGAAGGTCTCATCCACCAGCTTCTCTGGAGAGCAGAATTGGCTGCAATCTGCTTGTAAAATTTACAAATTGTAGCCCACTCAGCATAGCACCCCTTACTGTGGTGATGGGGGAAATGCAGAGGTCTGGATGGGGCTGGTGTGAGCTGGCCACAGGGTGAGGGGCAGAGTCCCTAACCCACTAGTCAGCAGTTCTCGACCTGTGGGTCATGACCTCTTTGTAATAATAAAATACATCGCGGCATTAGGAAGGTTGAGAACCATTGCACTAGGTCTTCATACCATATGAGGAAGAGCTCAGTGGGTGGTCCCATCAGAATATGACATGCAGAATGTATCTGGGCCACACTGGACTGTTAACGTACCAACCTCATCAACAACCCAAAATGTCTGCCCAGCATGGAATTCAGGGAATTCTGAGGCCCAGTGGCATGGTCAGCTGAGCAGTGTCCACATAGGGCACTCACTGGGCCACTTGAACCTGGAGGGGAAACAGTTTGTTCAAAGTGACTTAACTGCAAAGCATCAGAGCATGATCTTAGAACCCAGCCTCTTGTCACCTGGAATTGGGCTGGTTCTATACTCCTTGTAGAATTCTCTGCCCTGGCTCAGCGTCCCAGCAGCAATGGTCCTCCTCCCTTCTCTGAATGTAGCAAAGCTCATTCCTGCCTCAGGACCTTTGCACGGTGGCTCTTGCCACCTGGATTGTTTGTCTCCTTGGTATTTGCACAGCTGTCTCCTTTTGTCATTTCATTCACGGCATGGATGCTGTCTTCCTGTTAACCTGATAACCCCAACCCAGTCAGGCCACTTTTCATCATGTAAACTTGTTTAAATATCCCACACATGTACCTTACATCCGAATATTTTCTCTGCTCCTCGTTTGGAGTTTATCATCTGTCTCTGTGACGTTGGAGGACTAGTGTGTCTTGTTTTCAGCTGTGTCTCCAATGCATGAAACATGTTGTGGTGCTCATTACGCTTTCGTGAAAGGAATACAGTGATGAATTGCTTGGGGAGGCTGCGGTTTGGCCCAGGATACATCCGAATCCAGCAATGGAGGTCCAGAGCTGTGCCCCTGGCTGACACTGCCACCAACAGCCTTTCCCTCCCACGTGGATGGATGACAGAACTTGGGTGGAAAGAAAAATGCCCACAATGCAGGTGCTTCTTCAGGCCTGGAGAAGGTAGCGCGCTGAGAGTAACATCCTCTTCTAGTCACAGTTATTAGCAACGAGGCCAGACTTACCCAGTCCCCTCCTCCCTGGCCTGCTAAACAAAGGTTTTTTACAAAATTGAATCACGGTGATAAAAAGCAAATAAACATATTCAAAACCTCAAAATAACAAACTCAAAAACCTCCTAAAATCTGAACCCAGTAATCTTCTGAACCAGTTGAAGCAAGAATTAGGAGCTCTGACCAAGATGTCCCCAGAGAGGATCCCAGAACGTCCCCTATGCAGGTACGGTGGAGGAGAAGGCAGAAACGCCCAAGTTGAGAACTTAGGCGAACTGAACCCAGACAGAGTTGGCTGAAGCCCAGGTCTGCCCTCTCTGCTGCTCACCTGCGGTGACAGATAGCTCTCCCTGACCCCTTCCAGAGTTGCAGTAACACCTGCACACACTAGCAGGCACAGGTGGGCATTGTACAAATGGTGAGGTGTTCTTCCCTGACAGCTCCACCCATAAGGTGAAAATCAAGACTCAATTCTTCATGGCAGCACCAACCTTAATTATGACAGATATTTCCGGCTCTAGGTTGATCCTTAGAGTTAGAGGCTCGTGTGTTTTCCACTAGTGAGAGGTCATACTGGAATAATAATGCAGCTAGTAATAAAGATCATAGCAATACTGACAGTTCACACTTTTGAAGAACATTCCATGGGCTGGCACTATGCTAAACACATTCCACATCCTGCTGTATCCAATCAGCACCAATGCCATTTCATCAGTGATGAACCTGATGCTCAAAGAAGTTAAAGTACTGCCCACACAAGCTCACCCAGCTGACAGGTGGGAGAGATGATTTGAACCCTGGAGTCTGACATGCCTTGCTCTGAACACCATGGCATGTGGTCTTCACTCGGGGCGTGTGAGACTGAGGGAGGCCTGGTAACATGGGGGAGAAGATGGGGTGATGGCCAGAGTGGGGCACATCTCTCTCCCTGCCTGAGAGTGAAGACGATGACAGAAACATGGTTATCTATGACTCCCAGTTGGAAAAGTCCTGGCAGGGTCTCCATCTAGTCCTAATGGTTTTGCAGAAAATAAGGGCTTGAAAGAGGGCTGCAAACTCCTCAAATTCAGGAGAAATAACATAAAATCTGCATCAAAGTAACAGTGTGGTGAGAGCCTCTTTCCCTCCTACCCCTCCCCGAAGGTGATTGGACCAATTGCAGTAAGTACTTTGGGTGCTCCCTGGCTGCAGATGGCGAGCCAGGAACTTCTTTTTTAAGATTAAACCGGGTGACTTTGTAGGCAATCAGCGATAGAAGGTAGACCCAGCAGCACAACCAGGCTCAGCCCTCAGAGGGTCCCAGGTGCAATGGGAAGGGGGTCAGAGGAACCAGACAGAGTTGGTACAAATCCCTGATCAAATCTTCATCCCCTGTGACCTGGGAAGCTTCCTTAAACCTCTCTGTGCCTTAGTTTTCCAATGCTGTCTGTCACTCATGGAAGCCCTGTGCTGGATACATTTCACACTGAATTGGTTCTCGGCACAGAGTTTTAACCAGCAGTTCTGAACCTGTGGATCGTGACCCCTTTGTAACAATGAAAATACATCCTGTATATCAGATATTTATATTCAATTCAGAACAGTAGCAAAATTTCAGTTATGAAGCAGCAAAGAAAATAATTTTATGAGTAGGGGTCACCATAACATGAGGAACTGTATTAAAGAGTTGCGGCATTAGGAAGGTTGAGAACCACTGGTTTTGACTCTATTAGGACTCTATGAATTTTGAACAAGGGGTCAAGTGGAAAACTACTTTCATGGATGTCTCTGCTCCTACTCTGCAGTTTTCCCGAGAGCCTGGACTCCCTCTGCCCTGACTGTGGGCCTCCGAGAACTCTCTTGCTGGTACCCATGTGCTTGGAATCATTTTCCCATAGGGAGCGTGTCACGCTTTGTAGACCCAGGAATTCCTATTGTAAGCAAGCCCCTGCCAACTTCCCTCTTGGGCATCAAAGAGGGTCCCACACAAGAGGTGGTGGGATGTGGAATGGGCTGGGGCAGTGGTTTGGTGGTCTTTGGAATATAGAGTGATCATTACCTGCAGGCAGGGAGAAAGTCTGGTTGAGTTCAGATGCTGGGGCTCCTGCACTCGGGAGCTAGAAAAGACAGATAGATGTTTGAGGGCTCTGGGGAGGATATTGAACTGTACTGGGTTAAATATTTTTCCATCAAAACTTACATTGTTTCTGAGCCCTCAGAATGTGACCGTGTTTGGAAATAGGGTTCATTGCAGAAGTGATGAGTTAAGATAAAATAAGGTCATACTGGACTAAGGGACCCTGGATCCTATACGTCTGGTGTCTCTATCTTAGGGGAGGAAACAAACACAGAGGGGGAAGGGCTGTGTGATGAAAGAGGCAGAGCCTGGAGTGATGCATCTGGAAAGACAGCAACCACCAGCAGCTAGACAGAACCATGAGATAGATTGAGTCCCTTTGAGTTCCCAAGAAGAAAACAACCTTACGACACCTTGATTTGGTGCTTCTGGCCTCCGGAAATGTGGGAGAATAAATTTCTGTTGTTCTAAAGTCATCCAGTTTATGTTTCTTTGTTAACAGCAGCCACAGGGAACTAAGGCAGGGACTCTCAGAGAATGTGGGGCACCAAATCTGTAGGGCCCTTTGGGCAGAAGAACTATGGGGGGGACAAACTCCAGCAGTGTACACATTTGATGCTCCAATAAATAAACCAGTTGGTACTGAGGAAGCACGCAGGTTGATAGAACAGAATACAGAAACAGTCCCCATATGCACAGAAATATGTTTGGCATTTCAAATCCACGGAGGAAAAGTGGGATTATCTAATACATGGTATTTAGATAACTTAGAATAGTCTAAAAAAATGGAGCTAGGGTCCTGACATCGCTCTTTACATGAAAATGAATTATGGATGGATCAGAGATTTAAATATGACCAGAATCATAATTGTTGGTTTTTATTTCTGTGTTGATGAAAATGGAGTAATTTCTACCTTGTCATCAGTACATACCACCATGACTCAAGTGTACAGATTTATTTAGCTGGCTTCATGTACTTCTTTTTTTATTGCCACGGCATCAGCTTAGCTCACAGCAATCTCAAACTCCTGGGGTTCAAGTGTTCCTCCTGCCTGAGGCCTGGCTAATTTTTCTGTTTTTAGTAGAGATCGGGTCTCACTCTTGCTCAGGATGGTCTCAAACTCCTGAGTCAAGGGATCCTCCTGCCTCTGCCTCCCAGAGTGATAGGGTTACAGGCATGAGCCACCGCACCCGGTCTAGCTTCATGTACTTCTGACAATTTGATACATTTCTGACATTTTTTAAAAGTTTCCTCTTTTGGAAAAGTGTAGTGAGGAGAGAATGTATCTACCTCCTCCACGTAATTATGACTAATCTATTTTGAAGATTTGATTAGAATGGAGGGGTTCCCTGGTGGAGCTGAGGAGGAGGAAGGTGATTTGAGTAGCAGTGGCTGGAGAGAGAATAGGACAGGATTATGCCAGGGAAGGGACTTTGCGGAGGGGGCTAAGGCATCTGTGTCCTTCAGCAGCCATTGAATTTTTTTATGTTCATTTATTTATTTTATGTATTTATTTTTATTTTGGATTAATATAAGGGTCCATATGATTGGATTGCATTGTTTGCATTTGTTAGGTAGTGTCCAAGTTTTAGTTGAGGCCTTTACCCAGGAGGTGTGCCATGTGTCCCTACATTGTACCCCTTAGATGGGAGCTTGGTTTTGATATTATGTGATGTGATGAAGAGAAGCATTTTCAGAGAAAGTTCTGTGAAGCCCTGACATGAGCAGAGTGGCCCTGGGCCCCATCAATGGGATGCACACGGTGGACCCAGCAGTCTAGTCCCTGGGGAGGCTGTGGCTTCAGGGGCACCAGCACACAGACGCTGGGTTGTGGTGCACATTGTCAGTGCTTGTGGCGGTTAATTTTATGCTTCAACTTGACTGGGCCATCGAGTATCTGGGCATTTGGTCAAGCAGTATTCTGGGTGGACTTCATCCAAGCAATTAAGACCTGAATAGAAAAAAAAGGCTGGACAAACTGAACAACTCCTGCCTGCCTGCCTGTGTTGTAGTCTTCTGCTCTCAGATTTGAACTTGGACTAAACCTGTACTATTAGTTCTCCTGAGTCTGTGATTGTGTGAGCCAATTCCTTACAATAAATTCCACTGTTATATATGGATGTGGATATGTTCTCCTGGTTCTCTGTCCCTTCATTTCCCTTCCTCCTTCCACCAGGGCCTTTGGTCCATGGTGCTGGCCCCTTTGCAGCCATAGCACTGACTTTTCCCAGCTTGGGGTGGGGGAAGTCCCATGAGCCCAAACATGACATTCCCCTGATGACTGTGAGGGGAGGTTCCAGGTTGGCCATGTGGCCTAAGATGGCCCAATGAGGCAGAGGGTCTATACTCAATTTGGGCCAGCCCTGTGCTCCTCACTTTGGGGCTGAAACAGGAGCCAGGGAGCACTACTTTGACACCAGCATGCTAAACTGTGATGGAGGCTGTGGCTTCACAGGGCACCAGGAGGTGAGAAGGTTGGAGCTACAGGACAAGGTGTGGGTCCCTGAGCCCAATTAAGATCTTCCTTGAGATTCCCAGGAATAGCTAGGGGTGACTCTGGGGGTGCTGAGGCCTTGGGGGCACACAGGTGTGGGTTCAGAGCCATAGTGAAGTAGAAATTACGGTTATCCAATTGGGAGCCCATGCTAGTAAGGGCTGTGGCTACCTCTGTTCATTTACTTCCAGCCTCAGGTGCCCTCTTCATGAGAGATGGTGTAGCCCTGCTCAGCTCCTGGGACTGAGAGTTCTCTTGGTCATCTTACACACTCACTGTGTCTTTGTGCCTTCCATCTAATGTCTGTGATCAAAAACTTCTAAGGTCACATCTGCCTCTCACTCAATTACTCAGAAACCTTGTCCATGCCAGGCTGTCCATCCAATGCAGGCACTGGGCTGTGTCAGCCAGGTAGAGGGTTTTATCTTTGGAGTCTTGGTTCCTCCCTATTTCACTGTCTCATGTTGAGAAATGTTTGGTGTGGTGTTTTTATCTACACTTGCAAAACTCTCTTCTCCTCTTGAACACGTCCCAGGGTAAGATCTGATCTTATCAGCTTCTAGAAACCCAGTGTCTGAATCTGTAACAGCCAGCAGTCTCTAGGGAAGACATTGGCTTTGGCTTCAGGGACACACAGTGTTTAAGTTGGACCCAACTGGAGGTGCTTCATCTCCAAGAAACTCCTACCTCACAGACACAGGTCAGCAGGAGAAGAGAAGTAATAGCCACACACCTTCCTGGTCTTACATCCTTGAAGTCTGGGTCATCTGTGATAGGCTGAATGTCGCTAGAAGTCAAACAACAGGATGCAGGCCTGTGCAGGAGAGGCAATTAGCTCCAGTATTTCTTACACCTCTGTTCTCACTTATTTAATTACCATCTAATTAAGGAAGATGCTCCTCCTCCAGGAGAAGCAAAATGGACATGATGACTTGCTCAGCTGGGGGGCTCACTTGAGCACGTATTAGTGGCATGTAAAGTGCTTACTTTAGATTAAAAAGAATAGAAGATTTTCCTCTAGAATAAAATTAATGAAGAGGATTTTGACTTGTGAATTTGCAATTATTCCCTTTCTCGTGTCCTTTGGTGGTACTGATCTATTCTTTAACTCATGGGATGCAAAGAAAGTTCTTGAACATGTCTCAGAAGCGCCTCTGGACTCTGCAATCAAGGAGACATTGTCTCTGAATGTACACCATTGCAAGCCCTCAGGGCTGCTGTATGGGCAGCGTCTTGTTTGTTTTAAATAATAACTAAATAACAAATATAACTCTCCCCTTTTTCTATCCAAATCAGCATATTAACCAGTTTGCCTCAGATGAGTCAGGGACAGGGGGAAGCTAATATTTGCACAAAACAACGCTCTGAACGTGGGCAGCCAGTAGGTTTCTCCATTGCCACTGGTGCCCATGCCCCCTGAGTCCAATGACATGTTTTTTTTTTTACAAAAAAATTTTACAAAAACAAATTTCAATCACATAGATGCTCAGTTATAAATCAAGCTGAATGGAAAAAAGAGCTTAGGACAGAAACCTGCAATTTCCTGACCCTGTCCTCCCATCCCCATCTCTCAATAGCTTCTGTCTCTAGCTGCTCCAGTGGTTGTTTCTGGAATGCCAGGTACTGTGCCTCCTCGGCTGTTCATTCAGTAGTTAAGAGGAGCTATTGACGCCTGCTATGGTCCCTGAAGACTGACCCCACCT
>NW_003852537.1:2511271-2521200 GCF_000181295.1 Otolemur garnettii | reverse complement strand
AGGCCAGTTGGTCAGCCCAGGATGCCCTGGTCCTTGAGGGAGAAAAGGCAGTTCTAGACACTGACTGCCTCTTTCCTGCCAGCATAGTGGCTTGCCTGGGGCTGGGTCAGTGCAGGGGCCAGGGAAGGGCCTGGGGCCAGGAGGGGATGTTTCCTGATCTAGTCGCTTTTGGTCCCCCTGGTCCCCTCTCTCTCATGGGCTCACGGGGCCAGAGCTCCCCGATGGCCCTCCTGCCAGAGGCCTTCCTTCCACCCCATTTCATGACTCCACATAGTCCTGTCCACTTTCTTGTCTTCAGAAACCTGCTGACATAACTTACTAACTGATAACCCTCCCTCTTGGACATCTGCCTCCCTGATTTCTCTGTTCAATTTGCCTGTTCCCTGGAAAATCCAAACAGCCTTTTTAATAGGTCTCAAGGTGCTTGAGCAGAGGCCGAGCCTGGCAGCCCTGGGTCAGACAGTCTGCAAAGAAAGCCCAGCCGAGATCCGTGATGATGGGCTGCCTGGGCCTTTCTTGGTTCCCTTTATAGATGTTCCAGACAATTCTGTCATCCTAAACTTCCTCACAGGTTTAGAACAATGGCTCAACCCGGGGCCATTTGAGGAGTATTGAGTCATCTTTAAAACAGTGGGGATGAGCAACCCACTTCCTCTGCTTCTGTGTCCAAGGACGGTGTCATCCTGGGGAACCAATTCTTGTGAAGCTGAAGGTTTTGGATGACACCAAAAATCTCTGTGAACACTTTCCATATGTGAGGTTGGTATCAGTACATTTTGCAAAGCAGACAGTGGGCACGGTGGCGTGGCCAGACTTGCCCCAGGTCTCCGGACTGGCCAGGATGTTGGAATTGGGTCTGCCTCTAGTGCACCCCTCCTCCCCTCTCCTTCTCCCAGCCACGGGCTCCCATCTTCCCCAGCGCCCAGGATAGGATATCAGTGTGCCTGTGCAGATGCTGGGGTGACTGCAAGTGTGTGAGTGTGCACATGTGAGGGTGTCTGAACCCTGCCTCAGCTGCAGCACTTGTGGCATATGAAGGTCAGAGAGTTGGCGGCCCAGGTGCCCCATTGGCTCTGGAAGCTCTGGGCACCCTCTGTGCAGCTGTTAGAAGATCTCTGATCCAGGAGATTTATGAACTCTAACATCTGTGATTCCACAGCATGGGACTCAGATGTGCCATGAGAGAAAACCTGGTAATAAAATCCCACGGAGATGGCTCCCATGCCTCTCTTCCCTGGGGGTACCTCTGGGTGGAGGAAGAGTCAGGGTGCAAGGGACAGTGGGGGAGAGAGGACACAGGGTGGCATGGGTGCCTATGTCTGCAGGGAGGCAAGATGAGAACTCCAAGGTCACTTTCATGCAACAGGACGGAAGGGACCTGCGTTTCAGAAGAGGAAAGGTGAGCAGACTTGGAGAAACCATCAGGGTTCTGTCTGCATGAACGCTCCAAGGTTATCTTGGTTGTCTGGGGTCTCTGTAACAGAATGCCACAGTCTGAACAACAGAAATTTATTTTCTCACACTTCTGGAGGTTGCAAATCTGAGGTCATGTACCAACATGGTCAGGGCTCTCTTTCTGGCTGATGAACAGCCACCTTCTCATTGTGTCCTCAAGACAGGGAGAGAGGGAGATCCCTGGTGTCTCTTCTTATAAGGATACTATTCCCATACAGGGTCCCATCCCCACGACCTCATCTAAGCCTCATTATTTCCCAAAGGTCTCACCTCTAAATGCTATCACATTAGGGGATAGGGCTTCACCCTATGAATTTTGGAGGTGTGCAAATACTCTGTCCATAGCAGAGGGGTGGAGAGCCACTGGGTGACCAGAGAGGGAAACTGACCATGACATGAAGATGACAGTTTGTAGTCACTGATCACTTGCTGGGTGTTAGGCACTGTGCCCAGAGTTCTCCATGTATTAGCTCTGATTGCCATCAGGGCTCAGGGTGGGTTTTCTTTTCCACCCCTTACGCATTCTGACACAGCCCTGTCTGGATGCTATTGTCACTGAGCAAAAGCAGTAAGCAGAAGCCTAAACATACCCCAAAGACAAAAATAGGGGAAAACACCCCAATTTTTAAATAATCCAGTGTGGTTGGTTCCTTTCAAGTCACAGACTCGCCTGGTGCCTTTCAAATGATTCCGTTTAGCAAAATCAATTGACACACAACTTTTCCAGGAACACAAATATTAGATAATGCAAAGAAAAAACCAAAAGGGATATTTTATCTCCTTGCCTAAACTAGCTCAATAGTTTTCTTTTACCTCCCCAGAGAGGAAGCAGAGCTACGTAAGTTAGATTTTTATATCTCAGGGTGTCTGAAGTTTAATAGCAAAGTTTAAACCTACAGTCATGAAAATAATGGCAAAATAAGCAGATTTGTGATTGACAAGCCTCCAATTCTTTCCCGTTCCCTATACTCTTTGCTTGGGCAGGGGGTGTCTCCACTCCTGTTGAGTTTGTCTGTGCATATATAATCAGCATGCCTTTGTCCTTGTCCAAGTTGGAGTGGGGCTAACAGACAATGGATTGTTTATGTGGATCCTAATTTGTGTGCTTCATTTTGTGCTTTTTTCCTTCTGGTTCTATTATAGGTTTAATTGTGTCCCCTGAACCTCCCCGCCCAAATCCCCAAATTCCCATGTCAGCTAACCCATAGCAGCTCAGTGAAAGGTGGTGGGGTGGTACCCAGAGATGAGACTAGGAGTGGAGAGGTTCAGGCCAGGTATATTGAAAGAGACAGCCATCTGGCTGGGCAGGACAAAGATGAAGTCTGCGCCCAGGGGCAGTTAGAGACCTCTTTTACATGCTCCGCGTGTCCTCCCTCCCCCCCCCCGCCCCCGCCTCGTGAGTGGGCAAATTCCACAGCATGCCTGGAGGGCTTTAGTGGATTAGGGTCCTTTGGCACAAATTTCATGGGTGAGGCTAACTAGGTCTCTTGTGTCCTTTGTTTTAAGGGGATTCATATAGGGCACTTCAGTCTCCCACAACACTCAGAATGTGAATTATTTGGAGACAGGGTCTTTACAAAGGTAACAAGTTAAAGTGAGGTAGTTAAGGTGGGCATAATCCAGTGTGAGTGATGTCCTCATATGAAGGGGAAACTTAGACACAGAGACACACATAGAGTGAAGATGATGTGAGGAGACAGAGGAGACAGAGACCAAGGAGATTACCACCTATGAGCTCCTCACAGCCCTAAGAAGAAACCAGCCTGCCAACACCTTGATTTAAGATTTCTGGCCTCTAGAACAGTGGGACAATACATTTCTGTTGTTGAAGGCACCCAGTGCGTGGTGTTTATTATAGAAACCCTAGGAAATTAATTCAGGTTCTAAGCAGGAAAACTGGATTCTTTGCATTTCCTTGCTTTGAGGATTTTACAAAATACAGTGCAGAAAGCTGCACTATTGCTCTCTTTGTAAAAGTCTATGACCATAAAAGAGAAGTGCTTGGTGTTCCAGAAGGAAGGTGGTTTCTGAGGTCAAGCAGCGGAGGGGTGTGTGTTGTGGGTGGGGGTATGAAAAGGGCCTCCCCATGTATGAGGACTTTGCCAACACTTGGGAACAGGCCTCTGGGATGGTGGGCGGGGGTGGGGGTGCTGCTGGGGTAGACAGGGAGATGGGCTTGGGGGAACAAGTTCTCCCAGGTAGGACAACCATCCCTGAGAGGTGGCCAGCTCCCACGTCAGAGCTGTCAATGAATGGAGCTACCCAGTGTGTCGCTATTCATCCCTGTCTCACCCTGCCTGGCCCTGCTTTTTCCCTCTGAAGAGACCAGAAAGCATCAGAGTCTCCCCACCCTCCACATTCATGTGGACAGTGCTCATATGTCCTTTCTGGGCTCAGTTGGACGTGTGACCAGTGCAGTTTCATGGGACACCGTGCTTGGAAAGGCCCCTTTCTTGAGGTTTAAAGCTTTGTGGTTGCCCTTTTGAAATTCTCAGCACTTTTATCTTTGAATTTGTGTCTTACAGGTGGAGTCCATTGGGACACCAGAGCATGTGCTGGGGCTTCTGCCTCCCTGGCCCTCACTCCTGTCCCTTTGCTTCCGGGGGCCCAATGCTGCCCCTGGCTCCTGGTCCCGGCCCAGGCACAAGTGTGAGAAGGACTTGGGTCAGGGTATACTGTGTGGTCACACCTTGTTAAATGCTTGGGGCTGCACAGGGCACCCCGATGTGGTGCTCACTTGGCGCTCTGTGACCCAGCTGGGATATGAGACCTCTCTGCACACAAGTCCCATTAGGGCCCATAACTTCCTCCACATGGGCTGGAAACCAGTAGGACTTTTAGAGGAAAGACACCTCCTTGGAAGGCATGGGCCCAGTTGTAGTAGGAGCAGCCTGAACATCCCCAGCCTGAACCTCAGGCTCTGGCAACCTGTGGCCCTGCAGAGAGCAAAGCGGCAGATTGACTTTTGTGGTGGCCTCACAATGTAGGGGCCAGTGGGCAGGGGACGATGCCTGATGGGGCCCAGGGGGATTTCTCAATGGAATGCTACCTCCATAGGTCACAGGCAGATGTCACTCTGCCCCATGCTGGCACAGACCCTCAGAGGACTGATAATTTGCCTCAAGTGTGCTATAGCCTCTGCTCTGGGGGTGACAGCTCATGGTTTCCTCCAGTCTGTGATTATTGATTCCCCTCTCTATATTTTCAGTATATGTATCTTTTTATTATAGAAAGATACAAACCCCTAGGAAAGGAGACAGCAGTGTAATGAACCAAGTTTGCTGGAATTCACATCTTTGACACTCCCTCCTCTTCTCATTTGAAATGAGATCTGGAAAGGGACTTGAATTAATTTCCTAGGGCTGTCTGCATGACTTACAGCAAAAATGTATTCTCTCAGTTTGGAGGTTGAAGGCTCTGAGGGAGGGTCTGTCCCACTCCCAGCCCCGGCCAGCAATTGCTGGTGGTGGCCAGCAATTTTGACATTCCTTGCTTCGAAGCCACATCTATCCAGTCTCTGCCTCTGTCTCCGTCTGGCCTCCTCCCTGTGTGTGTCTTCTCTTCTTACAAGGCCACCAGTCATTGGATTGGGGCCCACCCTAATCCACTGTGACCTCATTTTAACTCGATTGATTGACCTTGTCAAGACCCTATTTCCAAATGCAACCATATTCACAGGTGCCATGGGTTGGGACTTTTAGATATCTTTGGGAGTGACACAAATCAACCCAAAATGAGGCCATACCTCGGGATCGGTGGGCTTGAAGGGTGGAGTCAGTCCTGCTGCTTGGAGTCCTGGCTGCCCACAGCCACAGAAGCTGAGGAGAAGTCCTTTTGGTTGACAGGAGCTGCTTTCTGGGGACAAGGCTACCCTTCACCCAGAGGCAGCTGTAGGTATAAACACTCCCTCCTTTCTTCACAAGGACAGCTCTCTAGGCAATTTATTCACCAGAGACTATCCCCCACCAAATAAGGTAGGCTGGCATGGCCTGAGGTCATGTTCCTGTTAGCTTCCTCTCCATCCTGTCCCCTCCTACATCTTCATCCTTAAATCATAAGGCTCTCCCATCCTCAGCCTTTGCTTCCAGGGACCTGACCTAAGAAAATCTCTGTCTTAAGCCTCTTTTAATTGATAAGTTTCCCCTCTATGGTTTTAAATGTTTAATTTACTTTAATTCTTTTAAAGAAACTAGGTCATTTGTTCGGCCAAGTCCCCTTGGCCAGATTTTGCTGGCTGCACCTTGCCTCCTTTACACTCGGACTCATCCTTTGAAGGCTGCAAACCAAGCACAGCTGCTGCAGAGTCACCTCTCTGCAGCCTCGGAGCACCTACCCCACCCCCACCCTCATCTACCACCACCACCACCACTGCTAGCCAGGTGCAGCTCTGAGACCAGAGAACAGAAACGCCAGGTGAGGTCGGCCATTGGGGCTGGCTATAGTTTAGTCCCTGAACTTTTTATACTTCTCAGCTTTCCTGTCTCACCTGGTGAAATCTTATGAAGGGTTGAGCCTTCCCCAGTGGGCTATATACAATACACCAGGTTCCATCCACACCTTGAGTTGTTCTGGGGGAGCGTTTACCCCAAGTGGCCAGCAGGAGTGGCATCCCACACCAAAGGCTCCAGCTGGTCCCGGGTTGGGGGACTGGAGAAGGGTCAAGGTCATATGCCCCCCTCCCCCAATCTGTGTCCCACAGCTCTCTGGCCTCACCTCCAAGTCCTTTAACACCTAGAAATGAGCCTCTCATGCTCCAGATACCCTTGGGTCCTCCACTTGGAGCAGGCATGTGGGAGGCCCATGTGATTAAGATAAAGTCTCAAGCTCCCCCAAAGCAGCTGACTGACGAACCACTTCTTGGCCAAGAGGATCCCCCAAACTGCGTTGCTAGCCATGAGAAAGGAGATCAGTCAGTCCTCATCATGTCCCCCTGCCTCCTTAGAGATGCCTTTTGTGACTCATTAACAGGCCTACCTAAGACTACAGACCCTCAATATACAACAAACCACTGGAGTCTGGGCCTATGTCCGGTAATTTGTCTCTGATTAATAGATCCTTAACTCAAGCATTCCTTTGGCTGACTCCCGGTTTATTAGACAAAGCCTAACTCTTTCAGCCAATTGTCAGTTAAAGAATCTTTAAACCCACTTATAACCTGTAAGCTCTCCCCCCTTGAGATGTCCCTCCTTTTCTGGCCAAACCAACGTATGCCTTCCGCGTATTGATTTATGTAATTCCTGTCTCCCTGAAATGTATAAAACTAAACTAACCCCAACACCACAAGTGCACTTGCTCAAGGCTTCTGGGGTGTCAAGAAGCCCAAGGCTACAGGTCATGGTCCTCAAATTTGGCTCAGAAAAAAACCTCTTTTAATTACTTTACAGAGTATGACTTTTCTGTCAACAGCAATCTTGCGGGACACACATTTGGGGCCTCTCATAGGACAAACATTACCACCCAGCTCTGACAGGTTTGAAGGTTTTTGACTGGAGCCTTCTGGCCTGGCCCTGGAAGTCCTTTCTTTTGCTCCCAATAGACATGGCACCCTCTGTAAGGATGGTTGGTCTTTATAGTGAAATAACAGGAAAATTATTAACTCATAGTTTTTCAATAAAAACTAAAATCTCTCTCTGCTTTTCTTTCTTTTGCCAGCCCCCCTCCTTTGTGGATTTCTGTTTTCATAAACCACTGAGGAACCCAATAGACTAAAAGGAAATGTAAATTCTCTTTACATTTTCCCAGATCCTTGGTCTTTTAGAATTTGTTCCTTTAAGCCTCAAGTGATTCCTGAGTGTCCCTGATGGATGAACAAACAGGCCTAAGGATTGGGAACATCTAGAAAAATGTCTGTCTTCAATCTTGCCCAAGGAAAAATGGACACAGCATTCACAGTTCACAACAACTTGTGAATTCAGCTGCAATTACCTCTCCCCACTCAGCTACCCACTGGACCTGAGGGCAGCCATTCTTTCTTTCTTTCTTTCTTTCTTTGGGATGCCATGCCATTCTCCGGCTCCGTTTCTCCCCTCCTCCCACCTTCCCCCTTTTACTCTCTGCTCTCTGCTCTTTTCTCATCCCTTCCCCCCACCATTTCTCTTCTCTCTAACATAAAATAAACTTATACTTTTATATTCTAATCTTGGCCTAGAGAAGGTTATTTCTCAACCTGCACTCAATACCAACTGAGCAACTGAGTTTGCCATGCCTATCACTCTTGACACAAATCAACCCACTTAGGCGAAGTTTTTACACTCTAGTTAGGATAAGGCTGTTCTGTTCTTTCTTTCTTCCTGCCTTTTCCTTTTTTCCTCCTCCTTTTTCCCTTTTCCCAGTTGAGGTTATGCTGCAGCTGCCAGCCAGTTCCCAAGTCCGGTGTCAGGGCCATAGTGGTGTGGGGCTCCTTCCAGCAGAGGCTTATTGGGTTGCAAGCAGTCCGGACATTGTCTCAGACAAGGACACGCTGCTCTGAGATTAAATTCTTCCACAGAGATGGGGCCCTGTTTTCCTGGTAAAATATGAACTGTCAAAGTCAGGGCCCTCGCATCTGATGGGACCCGCAGAGCTCTGCTGTTGAGCCTGCAGGGACAAGGAAGTGACATCCGTGCTGCTCTCTGAGCCTGGCCCCCTCTCAGGGGAAAGATTCCAAGCTGGAGGTGATCCCTCTACAGGCTGGGTGACTTTGGGGACCTCACTAGGGGAGACCGAGCCCTGGGGTCCCACCCAGGAGATGGTCACAGAGCAGGGCTGTGTCTGGTGCAGAAGCAGTCAATGGAGACAGGTGCCCGAGTTGCATTCATTCCCCTTGCTCCTAATCTCTCCACCCAGGGCCCCGAATTCTGCTCTTCAGGGTAAGCATAACACCCTCCTCTGGGGTTGTCATCTGAACTTAAATGCATTGAGGTGTCTTCTCTGACCCAGCCATCACCTACACACCTTTCCTCTGTCTGCCTGGCCATGACTATGGTCCCAAATCTCCTGGCTCCTGCAGCACCACAGATTTGAGGTAGGCTGTGGTTTCAGTAACTACCAGGGTATGCCCTGATAGGAAAGAGAAATTTGTGTGTGTGTGTCAGGAAGAAAAGTGGGTGAAGCTGGTGAGGGAATTTGGTACCTGGCACCATTCTAGGTTCTGAGGACACCTCGGTGTACAAAAAACTCTCCCCCCAAAACAGTGGGAAAGCTCCAGTAAAGGAAAAGCATAACATAAATGTATAAGAAGATTATGCAGCACCCCAGAGAGTGCCAAGTGTGACCAAAAAAAAAAAAAAGGAAGCATGAAGCAGGGTAAATAGCTAAGAGAACAGGTAGGGGGAGGTGATTTGGGGGGATGAGCTATAATATCCAATAAGGCTGTTGGTTTAAGGAGTGGTGGAGGGACATTTGAGCAAAGACTTGAAGAATTCAAGAGAAGTAGCCCAGTAGAGATTGTGGGGGGGGTGGGCAGAGAGAATGGGCAGTGCAAAGGCCCCGGGGCACAGAGTTTTCTGAGTAAAACCATAGAAGGGTTTTGGTTTTTACTCTGAACAAGATGGGGAGACACTGCAGGGTTTTGATAAAAGAAAAGACAATATCTGCTGTAGGAAGGCAAGAATAGAGCAAGTTCACCAGTTACGAGGTAGCCACAGTAGTCCAAGGGTGAGATGGGGGGCTTGGCCCTGGGTGGCTGCAGTTGAGTGAGCTCTCAGTGGCTATTTTCTGGATATATTTTTGAATGTATATAAAGACAAATAGAATGTAGGGTGTGAGGGAAAGGAAAGGGCCCTAGGAAAAAGGAGGTGCCATCAGCCGGGAAGGGGGGACCAGTGAGAAGCAGATATGGTCACAAAGCTCCCTGTGGGATGGGTTAAGATGCCTGTTGTTAGACAGGTCTGTGGAGAGCCTCAGTGGGCTATGGTATGATTCTGAAGTTTGGGATAGAGATCTGGGCTAGGGATATAAACTGGGGAGTCCTTAGTCTATGATGGAATTTAGAGGTATGAGGCTAAACAAGGTCAAGAGAGCAGGTGCAGCTTGAAAACAAGTCTGGGTTCTGGAGCCCTCTAAAGTAAAGGGGAAGAGAAGGGGCTAAGAAGCTCCTGATGAGGGATGGGGCCTGTGAGTAAAATGGGATCACTGTTAATCTTGTCAAGAGCATTGTCATGGCCTGAATTCGCATGTTGAAGACCTAACCTCCATACCTCAGAATGCGACTGTATTTGGAGATTGGGTCTTTGAAGAGGAGATTAAGGTAAAATGAAGTTATGTGTGTTGGCCCCCTCAATTGGATAGGGCTGGTGTCCTTAGAAGAAGAGGACATTAGGGCTCAGTGCCCATAGCTCAGCAGATAGGGTGCCAGCCACATGCACTGGGGCTGGCAGGTTGAAACCCAGCCCGGGCCTGCCAAACAACAATGACAACTACAACAACAAAAAATAGCCTGGCGTTGTGATGGGCACCTGTAGTCCCAGCTACTTGGGTGGCTGAGGCAAGAGAAT
>NW_003852537.1:2491323-2511188 GCF_000181295.1 Otolemur garnettii | reverse complement strand
TGTTTCAAAAAAAAAAGAAGAAGAAGACGACGACATTAGGACACAGACATGTACAGAGGGAAGATGATATGAAGACACAGAGAGAAGACAGCTGTCCATAAGCCAAAGAGAGAGGCCTCAGAAGGAACCACCCCTGTTAACTAATGCCTTGATCTTGGACTTTCAACCTCTAGAGTTGATGGAAAATAAATACCTTGTTGTTTAAACCACTTAGTCCATCGTACCTTGTTATGGCAGCCCCTTCAGAGGAGTGATGGACAAACTGATCTCATGGGCTTAAGACTGTGGGGAGGGAGAGAAGAGCAGGAACATAAGAATATGGCCAACTCCTCAGAATTTTACTACAAATAAGTGCAAAGACAAAGAGTCCGAGCTTTCAGAGGAAGTAGGGTCAAAGACTTTCCCACTTTCTTTTCCTTAAAAACATTCTTCGTGCTTTTTTAGATGAAAGAAATAACAACTTGTTATTATGTTTCTGGGACCTATCCAATAGCCATCAAAAAGTGACAATGGTACAGGACAGAGAACGGGGCTGGTTGCTGGGGAAGGGGCAGGTGTGGGCAGAAGGGAGGAGTCTGGAGACTGAGGAAGGACAGGCTCAGAGAGAATGTGTCCTCTGTGCAAAAGGTGGGGAGCAGAGTTTATGGGTGCAGATGGCTGGTCAAGGAAGATTATGGAAAACACTATTCTATTCTCTGCTTCAACTCTATGCTATCAACTCTCTCTCTTTTGAGTGGGTGGGATCATGTGATATTCATCTTTCTGTGCCTGCCTCATTTCACTTAACATAATGACCTCCAGTTCCATCCATGCTGCTGTAAATGACAGAATTTCATTCTTTTTAACGATTGAATAGTATTCCCTTGTGCATATATTGCCACATTTTCTTCATCCATCTGTTGATGGGCACTTAGGTTGATTCTGTATCTTGCAGGGGTGGGGTGGATGTGTGAGTAGGGGAAGTTGGCCCATAGTACAAAGTGACGTGTACAATAAACAGGAGGCAGTTCTGGGCTTCTACACAGCATTGCACAATGGGGTGATGATACTTAACTGTAAGGTGTAGTATATCACAAAATAGCTGGAAGAGAGGCTTGTGAAGATTCTCACCACAAAGAAATGATATATGCATACAGTGACCAACTACCCTGATTTGATCATTATCCAACGTATACATGTATTGAAACATCAAATTGTACCCTATAAATACAGTTACAACGTGTCAATGGCAATTTTTTTTTTTAAAGAAAGGGAAAAACAAGAAGGTAGACTGTCCTGTCTAGTCAGTTACCTCTACGTTCCTTGTTTTTGAGATCTCTCAAAACTCTGCAAGTTATGGTGGCGCCTGTGGTTTAGTGAGCGCGGCAGCCAAACTGCAACAAAATATAGCTGGGCTTTGTGGCAGGCGCCTGTACTCCCAGCTACTCAGGAGGCTGAGGCAAAAGAATTGCCTAAGCCCAAGAGCTGGAGGTTGCTATGAGCTGTGATGGCACAGCACTCTACCAAGGGTGACAAAGTGAGACTCTGTCTTTAAAAACAAAAAACAAAAAACTCTGCAAGTTGTAGAAGACTGATAATGGTGTAGCTGATTCTTGTCCATCCAAATGCAAATGAGGCGAGTATACTGGAAAGCAATTTGTCACCACCCTTTGGGTAGACCGGTTTTGCATCTATTTGTAAATTTGTTTCAACATTCTTTATTGTGATGCTTTCCATTCTGCTTTAAACCATTTGTAACATCCTACTAGTTCCTTCATTAATTAATGCATTAAATGAGATCTTTGACATGTGCTCATTTTATATTTGTATAAGAGTCGTTACTTTAACTTTTTAGAAAAAATATTGTTTACTGAGATGCTGATGGATGGTGAGTGTCTTTGGATATTCTCTTCTGGTGGGTTAAGTTTTCCCATGATACTGGAATTCTGAGCAAAAACAGACTTTCTCTGAAACCCCTACTGGGAAGTGTGGTGAGTTAGAGAAGAGAGGCAGGGCCATCCAGGGGGACTCAGTAGGTGCCTTTGCTTGGGATCTTAGTTCTGGCCAGCAATGGCCTCCAGGTTCCCAAGAGTGGAAACCCCATGGGCCTGTGTTGGTTGGGAGCACTCATCTGTATTCTGGCTACAAGCCTGTCCGGCAACACTGTCATTTTCATCCTGAAGCCATCACTGATATGTGCTTTTCTTTTGCCCTCGTGGAATCCAGAAATCCCCATGTGGTTTATTTATTCATCTGACTGCAATCCCAGAGAAGATGGGGGCAATCCCAGAAGGCTTGTGTGACCCCAAGGGCACATGCTTCCCTAACATGGTCAGGCCCAACTCCCTCTCAGGTTTGACCCTGAGAGAAGGAATGGCAGGTGCTGAGGCCTCTCAAGGATGGAGAGGGAGCTGGGCTGGACCCCCTGAACCGACTTCTCCACCACTCCAGTTGTCTCCTGGTCAGGACCCTCTTTCTGTCCCCTGTATACACCTGAGATACACTGGGACCTGTGTCTACTCCACATCTTGAAAGAGAGCCGTGGAAGAGAAGCTTGCTTGTCCAGGGCAGGATTCTGATGCCACTGCACTAGGCTGGGCCACCCTGCATTGGACTCTGGGCCACATTCCCCACCTCTTGGTTGGCAACCCATTACCAACTGTTCTGTTATAGGAAGTTCCTAAATTTTGGTGTCAATGACATGGATAGAAGTTTAAGCTCAGGTAGATGGCCTTGGCAAAGTGACTTTATGTCTCTAAGCCTCAACATTCTCCTCTGAAAAATGGTAATAAGAAAAGTCTGTCTCTCTGGGTTATTGTGCAGATTAGAAATCATAGGACACAATGCTGGGTACCTGAACCTGTCACCGGGCACTGTCCCATGATGCTGGTTCTCAATACACTTGCCCCTACCCCATATCCCTTCTGGGCCCACAGACTCAAGCTCCCTTTCATGCTAATGCAAAACCTGGCCCTCAGCCTTTGATGGGCCCATCTCCAGGAAGAGGCCCCCTAACCAACTCCATATGAGAATTACAGCGTCAGCAAATGAGTGGGGGCTGGACCTTCCCCTTGGAGGTCGTAGCCAAACTCTGGGCCTTCTTGACTTTCTCTGGGGATCTGGTTGTGACCCTTCTCTCTGTCATGTATAAAAATGCTTTGGTGTTCTAAAATCTGATTATGTTTGGCCTTGTGTGGGTTCCTCAGAAATGCTGACCCTGCTTCTGGGAAAATGTATGAATTTTCTTGATTCCTTTGGCTTCCTTTTCCAGTTCTCAAAACTCTACTCAATCTTTAAAGCTCTGATCAAGGGCTGCCTCCTCCAGGTAGCCTTACTGGATTGCCCACACATCAAATCTACTGCATTCAAATCCTCTTTCTGCCCTGGCTGCATTTAGATGTTTACATTCTGTTTCTTCTACTAGACCCATTTGTCCATTCTTTCCTTCATTCATCCACCCATTCTGTAGAGGTTTACTGGGCACTGCCCACTCACAAGACCCTGTGCTAGGCTGGGCCTGCCCGTGTGAATGCATCAAGTCTCTGTCTTCTTGGCACCAGCAGCACATCAGCGCCTGCTGCCAAGTCCCAGGTGTTTGGAGAATAGGAGATGCCCGTCTGATCACCCATTTTGCAGTAGTACATCCTGTTTGTTTAGATTTTTCCTGAACCTTTCTAAATCACCCTTTAATGTTCTTATTCCCTTGATGAGAGAGCAAGGCTATGGGGTGGTTTGGAAACTGTTGTTAGGCTTTCAGGGTCTCCCCAGCCATTCTGGCCTGGGGCTTAGCCGCTGCAGTATCCCCACATTGGCCGTGTGCCCAGGTAAGCCGCTGCCCAGCCCTCTCAGCCTCCTCTGCAACTTCTCATCTTTCAGGTGCTCTGAGCTGAGGGGAGTGGGCTTGCTTGAGTCCATCCATGTGGCATGGTTACCGTTATCACCCCTTGGCCATGGCCCTGCCTTGTGGGACCCCAATCCCTGATTATGGGCTGTAGTCATTCTGGGACAGATACAGCGCATGTTCAGACAGGGCCAAACCAGGCAGAGGTCAGGTGTTCGTCCCCCAGGTGGCATTGTATCCTCTGAGGGCCCAGATGCCCCAAAGAGAGGCCTTCCTCCGGGGAGGACTGGAATGAGGATGGCAGGCTGTGAACACAGGTGTCCACACAGGGGAGCAGGCCACAGCCATGCATGTGACACGGATTGGGGGGCGGCGTGCAGAAACACCCTCCTGTTCCTACTTTGGAGGATGATCCTGGCTGAAGACAGATGCTGGTCAGCCAAAGACTCTGGCCAAGCCCTTGCTGGTCCTCTGGGGTCTGGCCGGGGGGGAATCAGGAGGGCTTCCCACTGAGGTGCCTGCTGCTCTCACTGTCTGCCACCCTATCTTGCTTGCTCGTCACCTCTGTGTGGGGCCTTGCACCTGAGCAGGTGCTAACATGCCCATTTAATAGGCAACCTGCTGAGGCTGCCCCTGTCACAAAAGAGATGGGCTAGGGGCTGAGGGGCCTGGGCCTGACTCTGGGGCAATGGCTGTTCTCTCTTTATCATCCCTTGGAGCCTTCCAGGGAATGGGCTCCACAGACAGATGAGACCTGCTGTCTATCACAGGAGTATGGGGGTGTGGCAGCCAGGGAACACCCTCTCTTCCTCCCTTTTCCCTCCTGAGGCCAGGGGAAGGCTAATAGGCTCAAGGATGTTCTGAACTTATAGGCAAACCAGGCTGTTGTCAGCCTAAATAAAACAAACAGAGGTGAGACCGGCTCTCCAAAGAGTTGATTGTGGAATAGCAGTGGGATTGCAATTCAGGACATATGTCTGTGATGGAGCAGAGGTGTGTCCAGAGAGGTTGGGGCTGAGGGAAGCTTTGAAAGCCAAAAATAAAAAGGAGAAGTCCGCGTAAGCTGTTTTGAAACAAAGACATTGAGTACAGGGGCTTATCTCAAGAGGTGGCGAGTACTCCATGAAGGCAGCGGTTGTTAGGTGGGCGTCCTTATGCAAGCGGCTGTTCCAGGATACTGTGCTTTTCCTTGCTCAGTTCTGTCAGAGGCAGACATGAAGGAATCCCTGACATAGGTCCTGTCACAGGCATGCACATGTGTGGCTTCCCTCGTGGCCTTTGGCTCCATTTTGTTTAGGTTTGACCTAAATAATTCCAATTAGATATCATTCAGTTTCCACACTATATTAGTGTATCAGGGCTGCTGTAACAAAGTACCACAACTAGGTGGTTTAAGACATCAGAAATTCACTCTCTCCCAGTTCTGGAGACCAGAAGTCTAGAAATCAAGCTGTTGTCAGGCCCACACTTCCTCCTTTGGCTCTAAGGGAGGATCTTTCCTGACCCTTTCTAGCGTTTGGTGGCTCCCAGTGTCCCTTGGCTTGTGGACCCACCACTCTGATCCCTGCTTCTGTCCCAACATGACCATCTTGGCAGGGCACTCTCTGTATTTCTTCCTTCCTTTAAAGACATCAGTCATTGGATTAGGCCCACCCTAACCTAGAAGTCCTTGTCTGCGAAGATCTGGTTCCAAATGAGATCACATTCTGAGGTTCTGGGCAGACTTGAATTTGGGAGGACACTATTCAGCCTGCTACACAGCATGCTGGGCCAGAAATTCGGCACTGCTCACATTTCCAGAGCTCTGTCGTGAGCAAGCAAGGAAGAAAAGGGGACTGGCTTGGTTAACCTGATCCTCAGCATTTTCCTCAGCCCTGCAGGACTCTGAGATGAGGAGGCAGGTGACACACTCAAGGCCCTGGGGTACGGCGGTAGTGGAGCAGAGAGCTCAGGCCTCTGGGTGGAGACCTGCCTCCCCTCCTAGATTGCCAGAGTTATCCCTTGGGGCATCCACCACTCTTGGGTGTGAGGTGTGAAAGTTGGCTTACACACTTGAGCCTTGTGAGTCCAGTTTTCACTAAATGGGTCTAATCAAACATCAGAGAGGTAGAACAAAGGGCAACTCTTAGCCAATCAGCTAGAACCCTAAAGATACGCGTGAAAATTACAATCACCATTCATATGTTTTATGTTAATTAAAATATCTGGCCATGATTCAGTCTGTAGGGAAGGAAGTGAAACTTTGATTCTATCAGGCTATTTAGAGAGGCATCCCACAGGAAGTGGGCTGGGAGAGTTGAGCCCATTTATGCTAATCACCAGGGGCATCTCTGCCCTCTAGAACCCAGGTGGGACCCAGGCCTGCCTCACAGAGATCATCACCTCTGAACCTAGAGTCTGTCCATTGAAGGGATCTAGGCTCTGAGGAACTCTGGGACAGTGGGACCCAGAAAGCACTGGCCAAGGACCTGGGTCAAGTTGGGACTCTGTCCTGAGCGTCCCAGCTCAGCCTTTCTGAGCTCCAGGTCTCCTGGGCACCACAGGGATGACATTAGCATCCACCTCAAAGCCTGGAGTGAATTAGATGTCTCCTCCTGTGCACGGGGCGCAACTCAACCCAGGCACACTTAGCAAGCACTCCGTGAACATCAAGCCACTATTACCCACAGTGGCTGGTGAGTACACAGGCAAGTGAATCATTTTGAAAGGATCAGCAGTAGGAGGTGGGCCTATCCCCCTCAGAATCACTGCCCACTTCCAGGGGGCTGCCTTCTCCCCCTGCCAACCCCCAGGGCGTGGGTTAATCACACAGGCTGCTCTTGGCATTCAACCCTCAGAACAGAACCACCACAGTTATGATTCCTACTTTTGTCTGCTCTTTAAAGTAAACAACCCATTCACACCCTGAGAACTTACAGATTGGTAAGGATATAAATATATCAATTTGTTTTAGGCCGTTGGAGAGAAAGATGGCATTTTTAGCCTTGAGAAGGGCTGAATCACGCTCCTGAGATATGCAATTGGATCAACTCCTTTGAGGGGGGTCACATGTAATTTTAGAGCAGAATTAGTATGATTCGTGATAGAGTTGTTACACTTACCAAAAACAATTTACTTTTTTCTGTTCTGAGCAAGGATTGTAGCTCTTCTTAAAGGGTTTTCCAAAAAGTTTAACATGTGCTTTGGGAGGGAGGTGTTTGGGTGTTGTGCTGAGGAACTGGACTGGCCTCTCCCTGCTGGGCATATTGTTGTTCCAAATGTCTAAGTCATGGTGACGTGTCCTCCTAAGACCCAAGGGATGCCAAGGGCCTGGGGAGAACCTGGGCTTTTGTGCCAAAGTGCCACTGCTCGTTCCATGTAACAGATTCATTATCCCTGAGTCCTAGTGAGGTCCCTTCATTATTCCACCATTTCATTTATGGGAGTGGATTGGAGAGTCCAGTAAGGACAAGGAGACTTATAGGAAGTATTGAACAGAGGCACCCATGAAATATTTGAAGACCTATAAAGACATGCATACCTTTCATTTTATTATGAAGGAAGAATAATCAAGTTCTCCACCTCAGTTGCAAGAAGAGGCTGAAGGTGCAGTGGAGAGGCTGGTTCTGGGGAGGCTCTGGAGGCAGTAAAGGGGCCAAGAGGGCTCCACAGAGGCCCAGGAGTGGGGACAGCTGCCTTCAGCTCCCATGGGGCTACCAGAGACAGTGGGACAAACTATTTTTGGAGACAGGAGGTCCAAGAAGATTCTGGCATTGCCCAGCCTCAGTTTCCCCACCTGTCCAGTGAGGATCCAGGTGAGTACCTGCCTCCCTGATCGGGATCTTGGGGCTGAGCAGAGGAGAAGGCACTTTGGAAGTGTTAGGGTGGCCAGACATGAGCATGGGTCATGATGTGGGCGCTGCTGGGACAACTGTCTGCTCTGAGGCCTCTCCCCGGTCCTTCTTCCTGTTTTTGCATAAGAGAGATTTTGGAGTCTGAAATCATGATCATAGATGAAGGCTCCTTTGAATGAGAAAACAGCTGAATTTGGACTAGGAGTGGCTTGGTTTTTAGGAAGAAAAGTTTGGCGTCAATAACTAGTGGTCTGAAATAATTCAATTTTAATTTTCAAAATAACCAACAGTAGGATTAAAACAACCCTCCCAACCCCTTCCTAAAAGCAAGCCCTAACTCTTCCAGTTCCAGGGGGCTCTGTGGGATGAGCCATTGCCCTGAGATCATTTCCTGCTGAGGGAAGAAGGGATGTTCTCACAGGCACAGCTGAATCTACAGAATAGGTTAGCCAATGGCACAAATGATCTTCAAAATATTCTGCACAGATTTATTTCAAGTGTGGATTTAGTTTTTTTCCCTGCAGTGTTACCAGTTGGTAAGGACTTATTTTGCCAAGGTAATTTGTTCTGTTCTGGCCCAAGCAAGATGCAGCAAGGAAAGACATGAAATCTTCAATCTGGGAAAGGAAAGAGCATAAATTCTGAAATGTAGCACCCGCCAACACGGGGAGGGCTCAGGGGGAAGCTGTGAAAGAATTCTATAAAGTTTTAATAGCTCAAGACCCAAGGTAGAAGAATTAAATGCAAGCCTGGGGACCAACTCTTTTCTTGATCGTATAAAATGTGGGGAAATCTCTGCATCAACTCTGACAATTCCTTGGGTCTTTGGGCAGAATATGGATGCTTTGGAATTTAAAGGCACGCTTGAGTCCTGGTCTCATCAAGAGAGATGGAGCTATTTTCTGGACATGCCAAAGAGTATTATTACCTTATAGCTGCAGGACCTGCCTAATAGTACATATAATCACAGTGTGGAAAACTATAATTTCCAAGGAAGATGTGCAAATTCACCTTGATTGCACCTCATCCATTAATGTTCAGAGAGATTGTTTTCTCTTCCTCTCTGATGTGTTGTGCAGCAACACTGTCCAATGAGAACTTCATCCCTGAGGTCATGCTGCCCACCTCCCTACCTACCCATCTACCTACCTACTTGGCTACCCATCTACCCACCCAACTGCCTGCCTCCCTACCACTTATCAGTCTACCCATCAGCCCACCTGCCTCCCCACCTACCTACCTGCCCATCTACCCACCCACCTGCCTTCCCACCTACCTACCTGCCCATCTACCCACCCACCTGCCTCCCTATCTACCTACCTAACCATCTACCCACCTACCCATCTATCCGCCACCTGCCTGCTTACCTACAATTTATCAGTCTACCCATATACCCACCTGCCTACCTATACATCTACCTACCTACCCATCTACCCACCCACCTGCTGCCTACCTACCATTTATCAGTCTACCCATCTGCCCACCTGCCTACCTACACATCTACCTACCTACCCATCCACCTGTCCTCCTACCTCCACACCTACCCATACATTCACCTCCCTGCTTACTCATCTACCTATCTACCTACTTACTATCTACCCACCCATATGCCTACCCATCTATCCACCTACCTGCCTACCCATCTACCCACTTACCTGCCTATCCATCTACCCACCTCACTGCCTACCTATCTACCTACTTACCTGCCTACCTATCTATTTGCCTACCCATCTACCCATCTATCTCCTTAGCTGTCTACCCACCTACCCATCTACCAATCTACCCACCTATCTGCCTACCTGCTAACCCATTTACCTACCTACTTTCCTACCCATCTACCCACCTACCTGCCTACCTATTTACTTATCTGCCTACCTATATATTTATCTACCTGCCTACCATCTATCTACCCATCTACCCATCTACCTGCTTTCCCATCTATCCTCCTACCCATCTACCTGTCTACATTTTCCCCAATAAGCATAGTCTTTCTGTGATTGTGATTTTATTCAGAGAACCCATAAAACAACTGAGGCAAGTCTGAGGTGGTAGAGGTTGGGGGATGGTCCTCTGCTGATGTGGGAGAAGTCATCAACCCCCAATAACAGGGTGACTTGGTAGGGACCTTGTGTTGTTCCAACCCTCAACCTTGAGGCACAGTCTCCTTGCTCACAGCTAAATTCGTTTTTTCTGGGATAGGCCCATCAGAGAGGCTCATATTGGGATCAGAGCTGATTTCCTTTGCTCACCTGTCTAAGCAGAGTCAGATACCCACCTGGGAGGACATGGCTCTGAAATGGGAATGGGCGTTGTGCTTTGGATCTGGATTCTCATGATGAAGTAGCTGAGCCCATCAGCATCTTGATAAAACATCTGCTATATCCAAGGAGGGGGCCTCCAAGATGAAGAGCACTTGCCTCAACCCGGCAATCACCATCCTCTGTGATTTAGATATACCTACCCTGTGGCTTCATCCCTGCCTGACCTTTCTACCTACTGCAATGACAAATACCTGTCCTTACCACTTTGCACACCTCTTACTGCAGTTTACTTCTCTTCACTCCTGTGTGTGTGCCTACCTCCAGCACTAGGATCTTAGTCTGTTTGTGGTGCTATAAAGGAATACCTGAGGCTTGGTGGTTTATGAAGAAAAGGGGTTATTTGGCTCACAGTTCTGTGGAATGTACAAGAAGTGAGACACCAGTATCTGCTTCTGGTGAGGGCTTCAGGCTGCTTCCACTCATGGCAGAAGGTGCGGGGGAGCCGGGGTGTGCAGAGATTACATGGTGAGAGAGGAAGAAAGAGAGAGAGAGAAGGTTCCAGGCTCTGTTTAACAATCAGCTCTTATGGGAACAAATAGGCAATGACTCATTCATACTGCTAGGATGACACCAAGACATTCTTGAAGAATCTGCCCCCACAACTAGACCCATCCATTAGGCCTCACTTTCAGCATTGGGGACCAAACTTCTACCTGAGGTTTAGGGGGACAGCCATCCAAACTATAATAAATAGGTTTAAGATTCTTGAGGGCAGGTACCTGGATGGATCTGTGCCTAATACCTAGCAGGTGCCAATTAATCTTTGTTCTGCCTTTTTGTTGCTGTATGATTTGGGGGAAGTTACTTACCCTTTCTGGGCCTCAGTTTCCTAATATATATATATGTGTGTGTGTGTGTGTTGAGGACTCAATACAGGGTGGGATCTAACACATTGTACATCATCTTGTTTGTATAATGTAATTCCTCCTTGTAAGATGGGGGCAATCACAGCGTCTCTTCTCTGGGATCATGTAGCCTTGTGATTATGAGATAATTCTCAGAAGCTACTCATGGCCTTGAGCAATTTACACTTGAGCTGGGCAATTTAGACTGTCTTAAGAACAGGTGATAATGCAATGATCTTTAATACAAGGGGAGTAACTGATGTTCTAGACATCACAAGAGAATTAGCTGACTGGGTACCTCACAGGAGTCTGGAGGAGGAGGGGAGAGGCTTCATTTTGGTGGGAGAGGTCTTGGAAAGCTTCCAGGAAGAGGTATGAGTAGAACAGGGTAAGACAAAGTCTTGTCACCTGAGGATTGTTCCCACAAACCCTTTTCTCACTTCCACAATGGAGCTCAGGAAGGCTGATGCTCATTCCACACGTCTCAGGGCAATCAGAGCCTCATGAACTTGACTGTTGGGCTGGGGTTGGATCTTGTTTATTGCTTTCTTAGCACGATGTTAAGTATTCATGGAATTAAGGCCATACTTTTTCATTTCTCAAAGGGCCACAGGAGGCATCTTTATAAATTCTGAAGTATTCAGTTGTTCTCCAAACTTTTCTTCTAATTTAACCCCCATTGATTCAGCTTCACAACTCAAATCCAGACCCAAGTGAGAAAATGGCCAAAGAGTCACTCAAACAGCATTCCTAAGGAGGACTTCTTATCCTGGTATGTTCTCCAACCAAGAAGGATTCTTCCTGAAGCCTGTGTTTAAACAAAACTCTATGAAGCATTAGCCAGGCTGGCCCTGGGAGTGGCCCAGGGTTTAGAAGTGGCTCATAATATTACTCCCATAAAGTAATTGGCGTAGAAGCATTGCAAACCCCATGGCATCTTATACAAAGTAGGACTCTAGAAATAATTCTATGACTGTGGAAATGAATGAATGATGGGAATGCTTGCCTATATGGTGCTCTGTTTCTTTGCTCGGAAGTTAGAATTCATCATTTCTGCCAAAACACTGGGGAGCTGTGTGAGCTGAGTGTTGTACTATGACCATGGACTATTGTTGTATGATAATGTTTTGTCTTGTCTTTGCCCCCAGTTTCTATGTAAGGAGCTTCTAAAACCCTTGGAATTTCTTAAGAAATAGGAGTGTCTTTGTTTTTCATGAGTTGTAGGGATCCTGCCTGAGTTTTAGCTAAAAAGATGGCTCAAGATTAGGGCTGACTTATCCAGAAAGACCAACCACATAATTAGTGTGTCAGGGCTTTGAGGCTTCCAGGGAGGGGAGGGGAAGTGGAGATTGAATTCACTCCTGTGGTCAATAATTCAATCAGTCATGCCCTGTAATGAAACTCCAATAAAAACTCTGGACACCAAGGCTCAGCTGGGTTTCCAAGTTGGTGAAAACACTGATGTGCTGGGAAGGTAATATTCCATGTGTCTATGGGGACAGGACAGAGAAATTCTGCATTTGGGACCCTCCCAGGCTTTGTGCTATGAGCCTCTTCTCTTGGCTTATCCTGATCTATATCCTTTATATTAAAACTGTAATTGTAAGTATAACATTTTCTTGAGTTCTGTGAATTATTGAACTTGAAGGAGTTGAAGGGACTCTGAATTTATGGCCAATAGGGCAGAAATATGGGTGGACTGGGGACTACCAAAGTGGAGGTGGTGTCTGAAGTGGAGGCAATCTTGTGAAGCCCTTAACTTGTGGGGTCTGTGCTAACTCTTGGTAGGTGGTACCAGAATTGAGTTGCTGTATAACTTGTTGGTTTCCTCTCTTTCCTTCCAACGGTGAAAATATTTCCATATACATCCCTAAAAGGAATCAGGAGCTCCTGGATCCTTCTCTTTGCCCTTAGAGGCTGGTACAGCCAAAAGGTTTTCCTGGGAACAAATGACCTTTGGTGGGAACTCTACTTTACAGCCAAAAGAGACCTTGATCACTCACTTCTTCTCATGTCCTCATATAGGTGCTCTAAATTCACAAAGGTATAAGTGAACACAAAGATCTCGGCTCCAGTCACATGTCCCCAAATTACCTTTCCCAAATGACAGATGAGTCCTGAAGGAGTCTCCCAGGCTCTCCCTTGTGTCTCAGGGTGACCATGTGACATACCTCCTCATGCACAGGCTACAGAAAGAGTGAAGGCACCACCCTTGCAACCAAAGTCTTTGCATAGCCTCACTGTGGGGTGGAATTCCTGGCAATGATATATTTGTAGAGTTGCTGTTTAACTGGGTGATTTGTTGTGACAGCTGCCAAGATCTCAGATCTCACAGAGCTTTGAGACTTAATCACCTGCAGCACCAACAAAGGCCTGCTCTTTTTACGTGGCTAAAAAAAAATATGGCACCCAGCCATGGCTCAGTTGTGTTCTGTCTAAGCATTTAAAACACCTCTGCTCACGCGGAGTGTCCGCATGTGCTAGGTTTCCTATTAGGAATATAATCTTCAAAAAAAAGGCAAAAAAGAACCCCAAACCATCATTACAACATAAAAAAGCAGCACAGAGGAAAGTCTCAAACCTCACTCTGGCAGCACATGAAACTTATGAGAAGAGAGAGTGAAATTCTTGATTCCTTTTATCAACATGGCCCAGTGTGGTGGCAGGGTGGGAGAGGAGAGGGTGGGAAAGATGGGTAAATGGGCTTGAAGAGCTTCATGCACATTTCTGGAATGTTCGTACTTTTGAGAGCTTGCTCACACTCTGAAAGGGAATTGCATGGTTTAAAAACATTATGGATGTAAATCCATTTGAACATCTTCATCACACTCCATTTTTACTGCTGGCTTAAAGAAAGCCCACACCTTTCTCTGCCTGATCTCCCCATACCCCATGGCCGGCTCCTGCCTCCCTGGCCTCCTCCCCTCTTTGTTTCTTTTTTCTTTTTTTTTTTTTTTTTTTAGAGACAGAGTTTCACTTTATCAACCTCAGTAGAGTGCTATGGCTTCACAGCTCACAGCAACCTCTAACTCCTGGGCTTAGGCAATTCTCTTGCCTCAGCCTCCCGAGTGGCTGGCACTACAGGAGCCTGCCACAACACCTGGCTATTTTTAGTTGCAGTTTGGTCGGGGCGGGTTTGAACCTGCCACCCTTAGTATAAGGGGTCGGCGCCCTACCCACTGAGCCACAAGCACTGACCTCTCTTTGTTTCTTTGTGACATGTTACAAAGTCTCTGCCTATCATTTGAGAACAAGAGTGTACAGTAGGCAGGGATCTGCTATATCTTTTCTCTGTTGCACTTCTGGGCCTGGGGTGATGCCAGCACATAGTAGGAGACTAATAAATGTTTGCTTAATGTACAAGGAAACCTAACTGGATTCTGTGTCCCTGGCCTCGCACCTCTCACCTGCCTGTATAGCCCACTATACAGTTCCTGTTTCTAGCTTGCCTGGGTTGTGTGGAATGATTCACTCTTCCCTAAGCAGTCAGGCCCTCTTGGGGCCCCCTTTGCATGAATCCTTCAAGTGTCCTCCACCTGGAACGCCCATGCCCTCTCCCCTGCCCTGCAATCTTGCTTCTTCACACATTTCCTATTCAGCTCAGCCTCCTGGTACAATGCACAAAAAGGGACTCAGTAACTATCGAGAAAAACATCAGCTGCCCCACACCCACCACACCAGGCTTCACAGCCTTCCTCTTTTAAAAACTTACCATGTATATAATGTGCTACAACACATTCTTTTTGTTATTATTTGAATGGAGCTGCAGCCAGTTGAAAAAAAGATCTGTCTTTCATTGAGTGGGAAAAAAGTCCAATACCAGGGAACTCAGCCATTTGCACATCCGGATCCTTTTACCACAAATGGCTTAAGTGCCCAGACATGCTACTGTTCCCCTTGATAAAAGAACTTGGCACCAGACCCAAATGAAATTCCAGGAGGTGCGGGGCAGAGTTCTTGATGACTTCCTGGAAGTGTGGTCAAGGATGAATTCTGATACTAGGCTGTGGCTGCAAATGGGCAAGAACCTGGTAAATGCTCACCAGGGTTGGCACCACAGGGCCTGGAGGGTGGGTGCACACTCAGAGGAGGAAGCACCAGGGCACAGGTGGACCAGGCCAGCAGTGAGAGCAAAGTAGTAATGGCTGATGTCAGCTTAAGGATATGGATGTTATCTCCTGGAATTTTCCTTTCTCGGGGAAGTGGGGAAAACAAACATAATGCTATGGAAAACCTCTGTGGTAATTACCAGCCTCCAGAGACAAGGGTTGACTCCTTGCTTGGGAAAGGCCCTTACCTTTTGGGGCCTATTTGCAGATCTATGAACTCAGATGAGAACAGTCTCTCTCCTCCTAGGTCCAGGTGACTGGTCATCTGCAGACTGAACACACATGGCCAGCTTTCCCTGGACCTTCCTAGCTGAAAGCAATAACCCTTGATTTCAGCCATCTGTGCCTATTTTGCATAAAATACAACTTTTCATTAAATTAACAGGAATGTTAATGATTATCTCTGGTTGCTGATATTAGCACAGTACATCAAAAGGAGCAATGTGATCAGGAAGATTTAGAAAAGGGTAAACATGTAGGCATGACACGGTGCTTCTTAAAGCAAATTGTGTGGTCTTACTTGTGATTTCCCACCTGCCATTCAAGGGGAAATGACCTTGAATGTTTTTGTGCATCTGAAGCCCATGGAGGCCTTGATTTTCAGCTTCTTGGGGCCTAAGAGCATTGATGACACACCTGGGGTCTCCAAGGGCAGCGGAATCCCCACTGACTTTCCCTCCTTCCCTAGCAGGAGGGGTCCCCTTCGTGCTGTTCTAGGTCCTGTCATTTGGAGCCTGGAGGATTTACACCAGATGAATTAGAGAGGACACAGTGGGGGGTGCTTTAGTTCCTACCTTCTGCAAACTTTGCAGAAATGTGTAAAGCCAGCCTCTTACCCAGACTCATAGACACAGATCACTTCCCACATCTTTTTTTTTTTTAAAGAAACAAAGCCACCTTTTCTTTAGAACATCAAGACTGAGGTATACTGTGGCTTCTCCCCAGAATCCTTCTTCCACATGGCACCTGGGATTCTGTGGGGCTTTCTGAGTGCTCAGAGTCCCCCCACTGGGAATTATGACCTCTTACTGGTCTTTTTCTTTACATCCTGCAGTGCTCCACATCAGATACCCCTTGGGTTGTGCTCTCTTCCTGTCTAACCTGGGAACTAGTTCATACTAAGTTATTAAAGACTGACAATTAGTGCAGTGCCTGGACCTTCCTAGAAAATACACATTTGAATTGGCATTTTTATTAAGGATGAGGAGGAGTCACCACAGTAGGCATTGGGGAAGATATTTTGGATAGAAACTTTACCACGGTTCACAGTGGCTCAGCTGTCTCAGTCCTGGCCATTGAAAGAGGATGAGAAAAAAAAAGAAAGAAAGAAAGAAAGAAAGAGGATGAGAGTATCATCTGCTAAGACCCTGCTGGGCTTTCAGACCCTCTGTCTCTCCATTTGCTTTTGTTTTCTCTTCAATTTGCTGTTCCCATCTCTCTGTGTGCATCTGGTATCTTTGGGGCTAAGAGGCCTATTTCTCATAGGCAGGGTCGTATAGTCTTCACAGGCCTGGAAAGGTAGAGGTGGCTGAGCTGAAAGGATTCAGAACAGCTGGAAGGGGCCCAAGGCGAGTTGGGAAATGGGTCCCATGAGAAGAGGTGCCACTCTTCTCACAGATCCATCTGTGAGAAAAAAAGGTGATGTCACTCACAGATCCATCTCATGTCATGCACTGCATAAGGGAAAAAAGAAAGGTGCCTGACCTTGAGACTCAGCATCTTGCTACATGGGAAGATGCCCTGTGGTGACTGCTAAGCAGAGCTCATGATCTGGGGCTGCAGTGGAGTCTCTTCTTTATCTCTGTGGACCCTCAACCACTTTCTGGGGTGACCAAATCACTCCCATGGGGCCATTCTAGCAGATGCTGCCAATCGTACCAACTCACCCCATGGATTGGTCCAAGGGATGAGAAGGTGACTCAACCCAGGCCAATCAAAGTGCTTCCCTGGGATTTTTTAAATTTGGAGGCGAAGAAGGAATGTTCCTTCCTCTTGGGCTGCTGAACTGTGAGAAAGTGAGTTCAGAACCACTGAGATCCTTTCTTTCCCAAGAAGAAAACCCAGTGGCAGTGGGACAGGAAGAAGCGATGCATGAGGGAAACATAAGCAAGAGATGGAGGGGGAGGCATGACAGGGTGTAACCCCTCGAGCCAGTGCCCTATAGCTACAGCATTTGGGGTGGGCTGCGGGTATGGAAAGGGAGGGGGAGAACTGAGAAAGAAGTGTGGCAGAAATTAAAATTTGGTGAGGGAATATTAAAGAAAAATTGGTGGTCAAAGGCAGAGAATGACAACAGAAAATCACTGGATTTGGCAACTGGGATCTCCGAATGATTTTGATGGGGCCGCTGAGAATTGTCTGCTGGTCAGACCACATGCCTACTGACCAACATCTGCCTAGAGGGGTGCTTTTTTTTTTTAATTTGCCAAAGGCACTATACCAGGTCAGCAGTAGCCCTGGGATTCTTTCCTCAGAATCCTCTACTGAAGGCCAGCTCTGCCCTCAGGACTAGATACAGAGTGAAGGGGACAAATGGAGTCTTTGTCTTCATTTTTCTAGTGAAGACTTTACAATAACCACATTTACTCTCCTACGCCACAGCAAGGTTGGTAAGAGGGAGACAGAGACTCAGGGTGACATTGATCTTTGCCTGTCACCTCTGCAGGAATCCATTTTCTGGGTTGGACTGAATCTGTTAGGACTGGCAGAAAAATAAAACCTATCTTACACTGGCTCTACCACAAAGAGGATCGACTGGATGGTGGACTGGGAAGATTCAGAGGGAAGATAGATTTCAGGGCTGATTTGGGGCAGCAACTCAATAATGTCCTCAGGCTCCCTGATTTCTCTCAGTGTCTGCTTTCCAGGATGGAAGTCTTCCAGCTTTGTCCTTAAGCAACTTCTCTCACTGTGGCAAAAAAGCCTCCAAGTTCCAACCCTCACAACTGCTACCATGTCTCTTCCTGAGGATCCTTTAGACAGTTGAGGAGACTTTTCTAAGAAAGCTTCCAGCATATTTTTCGCACGTGTCATCAACATATGTCCATTCCTGAGGTAATATCAGGAATTTTCGGGGCCAATGGGCTGAGCCCTGGTCACCTGAACTGGTCATGATGGTACAAGGAATAGGGTAACTCTGACTGTCCATGTAGCCGGAGCTTGAAGTACAAGCAGGCAGCTCGCTGAAGCTGGGTGCTTTGTGGGAGTCTGGGTGCTGTTGTGTGCTTGGGTGGGGGATGGGGTGCTGGTGGGCAGCTAATAGGGCCCCCTAGGGATGTCGGTGGCTTATTTTCCACGGTCACAGGACTGAACAGTTTTGTGAGTTCATTGAGGCAGCAGAGCCTCTGGATGCATGGATGAGTTTCAGGCCTCTCAGGGAAGGAAAGAAGCAGATGAAGACTCTCAAAGGGCTTGGTGTCCTCATTGGTTTTGGAGCTTGATTTCCACAATTCAATAGACCTGTGCATAGTCAGGAAATGGAGCCCATATCATGGCCTGTACATGTCTAATTATGCAGGCACAGGGGCCTTGAGCAGGTGGGAGGGTGGGAAGCTAGCTGGCTCTCCCTGGGTCCTCTTAGAGCTGGTAGAACTGGGTGCTAGGCAGTTGTGACCGTAGGACAACCCACCCAAGTGGGGAGACACAGTCACCCAAAGGCTGAAAATTCAGCCAAAGTGTTTGACAAGGTGCTAACTTGGCACCCCGCCTCTCCCACCTGGAGGGCACATCAATTCTACTTTCATCAATTGCAGACAAAGAGAAGGCTGTTGGTTCATTCTGAGCCTCAGGCTGTTCTGTGCATTTTCTCCGTTACTGCCTGGAGTTCACCCAGGCCCCAGCTCAGGGAGCACTCACAGGCTTCTCTTGATTGCAATGTTCATTTATTAATTCAGCAGTCATTCTGCAAGCCATGCCAGGGTGCCTGGCCCTGTGCATGGTGCTGTGGGGAAGAGATCAGTGGTTCCTGCCCTCTAGAGCGAAGGGTCAAGTGGGGAAAGTGAGCAGAAGGGCACCTGGTAACCTGTTGGAGGGGAGGAATTAGAACTTTAGAAGCCTGGGCTCTGGTCAGTGACTGGGGTCAGCATGTTTAGGGAACAGAGGTATAGCAGGAGGGCACAGGGACAAGTGACGCATACACTGGGAGAGGGGTGGTGGAAGAAAATGAGAATGAGGCTATGGGGTAAACTGAGGCTGAGCAGGAGAGACTTCTTGAGAGAATAAAATGGAGACCCAAGCCAAACTGGTAGGCAGATGGGTCATTGAGACCAAATGCATCTGGCAGGCTGTGGAGAGTGACATACAGCAGGTCATAGTGGCATAGGTGATAGGTGAGGTGCAGCAGAGAATGTATTGAGGCTTGAAGGGTGGAGCCTGAAGGCAGGTCTGACTGCCCACGCGTGTATGATGTCACAGAATGTAGTGGGGCAAATATCAAAGTTATCATCATGGTATGTGCACCTGGGTTAGACAATTCTGTTAGAGGACACAGGTGTGAGGAATGGGGAGATGAAGGTTCAGTGTTAAGAGTGTCCATAGGACATCCAGAGAGTGTCCAGAGGGCAGCTGGACCAAGGGCTGAGTAACAGACACAGGGCAGAGACAGGGGTGCAGGAGTTGGCATTGCCACCGTTTTTCTTTTGCACATTCCCTTCCAGTCTCTGTTCCAGCGAGAGGCAGCTGTACCTCCCCCAGCACCAACAATCTAGGCAGTTCAGCTTTGGTGCTCACCAGCTACATGGCATGTCACTCAGCTGCCCCTGTTTTCAGTGGCCATTGTTAGGACATGTGTATAAGCTTAGGACAGCTGTGGCATCATGCACATCACTTTCTAAACTGTGCCACCTCCCCAACTGCTAGGACAGAAATAGCCTGTATAGAAGCCAAAGGAAGAGATGCTTCTGCTGTCCTCTGAAGGTGAAGCTCTGCTTTGGGGGGGG
>NW_003852537.1:2452787-2491303 GCF_000181295.1 Otolemur garnettii | reverse complement strand
GCATGGTGCTGTGGGGAAGAGATCAGTGGTTCCTGCCCTCTAGAGCGAAGGGTCAAGTGGGGAAAGTGAGCAGAAGGGCACCTGGTAACCTGTTGGAGGGGAGGAATTAGAACTTTAGAAGCCTGGGCTCTGGTCAGTGACTGGGGTCAGCATGTTTAGGGAACAGAGGTATAGCAGGAGGGCACAGGGACAAGTGACGCATACACTGGGAGAGGGGTGGTGGAAGAAAATGAGAATGAGGCTATGGGGTAAACTGAGGCTGAGCAGGAGAGACTTCTTGAGAGAATAAAATGGAGACCCAAGCCAAACTGGTAGGCAGATGGGTCATTGAGACCAAATGCATCTGGCAGGCTGTGGAGAGTGACATACAGCAGGTCATAGTGGCATAGGTGATAGGTGAGGTGCAGCAGAGAATGTATTGAGGCTTGAAGGGTGGAGCCTGAAGGCAGGTCTGACTGCCCACGCGTGTATGATGTCACAGAATGTAGTGGGGCAAATATCAAAGTTATCATCATGGTATGTGCACCTGGGTTAGACAATTCTGTTAGAGGACACAGGTGTGAGGAATGGGGAGATGAAGGTTCAGTGTTAAGAGTGTCCATAGGACATCCAGAGAGTGTCCAGAGGGCAGCTGGACCAAGGGCTGAGTAACAGACACAGGGCAGAGACAGGGGTGCAGGAGTTGGCATTGCCACCGTTTTTCTTTTGCACATTCCCTTCCAGTCTCTGTTCCAGCGAGAGGCAGCTGTACCTCCCCCAGCACCAACAATCTAGGCAGTTCAGCTTTGGTGCTCACCAGCTACATGGCATGTCACTCAGCTGCCCCTGTTTTCAGTGGCCATTGTTAGGACATGTGTATAAGCTTAGGACAGCTGTGGCATCATGCACATCACTTTCTAAACTGTGCCACCTCCCCAACTGCTAGGACAGAAATAGCCTGTATAGAAGCCAAAGGAAGAGATGCTTCTGCTGTCCTCTGAAGGTGAAGCTCTGCTTTGGGGGGGGGGGATTCATTTTTTCCTGGACCCTCTCTACTATAGATTCAGCCACAAAGCCCACAGCAGAATCCAGTCTCATGTGACCACTCCCACCTCCCTTTTTTTTCCCGCTCTGGGGGTAGGACCGCTGGACACAGGGACAGGTGCTTTTACATAATGTAATTAAGTTACACAATAGTGCTGTTTCGCAGTGGATTGTTCTTGAAAGGAGGTTTGGAGGCACCAACCAACACAGTCAATGCAGCACCAACAGCACCCAAAGTGCGTGACTGCTTCAGATGGAGCCAAGCCCTGCACAGACATTCAGACTGTTCCCTGCTCTGCCTGTGTTATGTTCTGGCTTTAGACAATGAAATGCGTATGCAGGGCTCAGGAGAAAGCTAATTTGAATGTGCTGTGAAGACGTGTGATTCCAGTGATAATAATAAGCACAGACAAGCAACGAAGGCTTTGCGCTTTCCACGGGGCTGGTGGAACTCACGTGGAGGGTCATTAGGATGTGGGGGTCCTATCTCACGGCCTCCATGTGTCCAAAGAGTCAGGATCTATTTATTTCCAGCCTCAGTCATGCCTATAAGTCTGTTCCTGAAAGCCATCCAAAATTCAAGGGATGAACTGGGCATCAGAGGGTGGAACAAGTGGAATCATTCCAATGAAAGATTTGGTTATGTCTGGTGTGTTTCTATCAGGTATATTTCATGTAGTTTCTCTTCTATCTCATCAGAGGAATACTAAGCAGGCAGTTTGGCTGCACAACTTTAATGCCAACAGAAGAAGAAGAATGCAGTTGGGGATCTGTGAGACTCTGGCAAGCATTAAGTCCACAGAATATTTGGCAATTACTTTGTTTAGCAGTGTAATTAACCCCCTGCTGTGGACCCAACATTATGCTAATTGCTGTGGAGGCCGCTATGGTTTGAGTGTGTCCCCCCAAAAGCCCATGTTGGAACTTAATCTTCAATGCAACAGTGTTGAAAGGTGGGACTTAATGGGAGATGTCTGGGCCATGAGGGCTCCACTCTCAGGAACAGACTAATGCTGATTTTAAAAGGGCTTGACCTCTTGCTCTCTCTCACCCTCACTTAGCTTTTCCACCATGGAATGATGCAGCAAGAAGGCACTTGCAGATGCCATCACCTTGATCTTGGACTTCCCTGTCCCCAGAGTCATGAGGTAATGAATTTCTGTTTATTATAAATTACCCAGTTTCGGGTATTCTGTTCTAGCAGCACAAAATGGTCTATGACAGGGTCTAAACAAGACAGGTGATCAATAAATGTTCCTTGGGAAGATGGATAATGGATGGGTGGATGGATGAGTGAATGGATGAATAAATGAAGAGGAGAACATGTGTCAAGTCCTTGAGTCACTGCAGTGATTCTTCATGCCTTCTCAGTGTGTTGTCGTCCACAGAGCTTTTGCACTCAGGGGCCCACCTCTTTGTTAAGTTCTGTGGTTGAGTCGATTATAGTATTCACACATCTGTCTATTCTTCTGGCAACACCTGGGGGAGGCCCTGAGGATTTCCTGGTTTCCCTAGGAACAGCTTTGTTTTTCTGTGGTTCAGTCCAGTTCATTTGGCAGAAATCACAGTACAACATCTGGGGAGAGTAGCCCCAAATAGACTTTCTGTCTCAGATTATAGCAGACGTTTCCATTTCATTTGGAGTATTAGATTTAGCCCTAGATGAGAGAGTAGGCTACTCCCTCCCAACTCTTGGAGGATTTGTGCCACACTAGAGAAAATCCCAAGGTGACACATAGGGAAGGAAGTTCCAGGCAGAATGGTGAAGACTAAGGGCATTTTTCATTTGTGTAAATCACAAAACCAAGGGCAGCTATTTCCAAGGGTCTTTGCTGCCAACATTAGAGTTGTAATCCAAGTGGACTAATTAACCTTGGTTCCCATGACAACCAACAAGGTTAGCCCCATCTGTCCCCAGGCAAGAAAACATCTCTCCTGGTATGGGAGATGTGGGGGAGATGAGGGAAATGTCCTGTAAGAGGGTGGGGTCCAAACTGTATTCCTTTCATCAAGATCCTAAATACTGGGAAATCGAGGCCAGGAAATTTCTGGAGGCATCCACTAGAGCATGCTTATTCACATCTGACCCCTGTATACTCTGGGCAGTTCCCAGAAGATAGAAGAACTTAACCCAGGGACAAGGAACCAAGGCTGTGGCCAATCCCATCTAAGTATCATTCATTAACTTTGTAATGTTTGGGGGTCACACTGGCTTCGAGAATGTCAGTTTTGGGTCCTGTGTTGCAGAGGAACCACTAAGTGCTGTGGGTGGGGAAGGCAGTATCTTTAGTGCCTATTTAAATTTATATATATTTTTAGGTTAGTTAATTTAAGAGATGGCAAAATAAAAGAAGAATGTGGGTGTGTTGAAGAGAACTTTTAATCCGCTGCCCAGCCTTAGCTTTTGTGAGACATTTGTGATTTGCCTTCCACATTCTGTGCTAATTGACATTTGTCTTTGTGTCTGTGAAGGCTGCCATCCCTGGATCATTAGGACAGTGGATGCTGAGCTGTAGTTCCTTTCTGTCAGGGCCAGGCACTGAGGCAATTATCATAAAAACAGTCAGATGAGGAAGGAATTTACTTTGTGGGCCTAACTAAATTAGCAGACCCGTCTTGTGACCACATAGACTCTCTTTTTATTGGCACTGGAAGGTTCTCAGGCATCTGTCTGCGCAGAACAAAAGGGACCTAGATGTCTTTATTTCTGTCCAACTTCTTTCCCCACCCCCGAAACACTGGCTCAGTGTTAGAGACGACACACTCTTTGCAGAAACAAAATGACTCCCTTGACAAAAGGAAGCTGAGAGCCTGGGAGATGCGTCAAAAAAACAAAACAAAACAAAACCTCAAAAAAACTAGTGAGAAGAGCTCATTTTTCTGATTCCATGTTGGCTAGGGAGGCAATTTTTAAAAAATGTTCCATGTTCACACAGTGTAAGGTTTTGAAGTGTTTGTCCCCAATTACCATGGTGGTGGGCAGGCTGTGGACTAATTTGGAAATAAGGAAAAACTTCAGGCAAGATGGAAGGGACCACCCCTGGCAGGAAGTTAGGGGCACAGGTCTCAGGTACCAAAGTGAATGGGGATTAATTACTTGCAGGAGCAGGCAGCCAAAGTGACCTCATGAAAGGCCCAGGAGTCCCTCCTGTCCTGGGAAGCTGATTGCTTGGCTCCTGAGTAGCCCTGGTCAGGGCCTGTTCCTGCCCAGTCATGTGGCAGTAGTAGCTGTGTGCAGGCACCCCTCAGCTCACAGCTGGGAGTAGCCCATTAAAAATGCCCCAGAGGACTCTGGTGGGCACCAATAAATCTCAAAAACAAGAAAAAAAAGAAAAGAAACCCATGCAGCAGGGCAGATTGCCCCTTCTCCCACTTCCCGTTGGTGTTTGGAGATGGGGAGGGTCACTTTTTCTTGCTTATTGAATGTGTAGTAAAAAATGAGTAATAGCTGAACAGAATAGTCTAGAGTTTCAAGTGCTCACTTCTGAATGGTTCTCAGGCAGCAGGCACAGTGCCTGCTCACGGAAACAGCTCTCTGCAGAGATGAACAGAACACAATGGCGTCCTTGTGTGGCACGCCTGATCCAGCCATACTGCAAGCAAGCGGTGATCAGGAGTAGGGATGTATGTGGTGTGGCAGGGGCAGGGTGGGGTGGGGTGGCCTGGGAGGTCAGTGGCAGGGGTTGGAATTCTGCCCCCATGTAGCCAGAAGGTCAATTCTTTCTTGATCTCCAAGCAAATAAGAGAGCAGCACCTTGTTAGGGGAGGTGATTCTTGTGACATCTGTCCCACAGCCCTCATCAATTCACACTCAGAGCCTGCATGACTCATGTCCTTGAATTAGCCATTGTTGGGCATGAAGGAGGAGAATGAATTGAAAAAGGTGCACGGAAGGGAATGTTCCGTTCTGTCCTTTGAAGAGAAGCGCCTATTTGGCAGAGTCGTGGCTGGGACCACAACGTAGGGATGGCCTTGAAAATTGTCAGGCTGTCATGCTGAGGGGTAAAGAAGAGTCGCTGACAGCTGACAGTGGGAAGGGCAGAGCAAGAATTAATTCATCTATTCATGGATGGAACTTCCCTCTGTGACAAGCACTGTCCTAGGTACACAGGTATCCTGGTGATCCAGACACCATGCCTCTCATGGAGCTGACACTTAGTGGGGGCACAGAGAGAAACTTGGTCCTGTCCCATCAGCTTGTCTGGAAGCCGATGCTCAATCCTACATAGGTGCATCAAGATAGCTGGAAAGGGTCCTTGAGGAGTGACCTTCCTGTGGCAGAGCTACCTGGGAGTGCCAGTGAGGCATCTGGAAAAAACAGGGAAGAAAGGAAAGGAGATTCATCTCTGAGATTGAATTATGGCCCCAAGTTTCAAGAGCGGAGTAGGCAAAGTCACCTCAAAGAGAGTCCTCAGTCAGCAGGACTGTAATTGGATTTAATGTGTAACTTGGATAAAGAAAGATTGTGTTGAGAGGAAAGAAAGTCATTGGGCAGCACCCCCTTCCCTGACCCCTCCCACTGCTGCTGGAGAGATTTGACACCTGGTCTAGTCCCCACGGCAGGGACCTTTGCGCAGGAGGAAGGCCTCCCCAGGCCTCCTGGAGATGGAAGGCTGCTTGTCTGTGCACAATCCTTCCTCCCTGCCCTGCGGAAGTTTCCTAAGGACTGTGTCCCCCTCACCCCCAGCATGTTGTCTTTGGCTTGCTTTAGCCAAGGTCAGTGACTGAGGTATGAGCAGAGGCTTTAAACATGCTAGTGGAACATGGGGGCTGCATTGACCCCATGATGGGCTTGAGAAGTCGGAGAGAGAATCTGTGAGCCAAGGCCTTTGCCTGGCTCTGGTTGGCTCTGAGTGTCCAGAGATGAGCTTGTCCTGAGAAACATCCATTCATTCATGGTCTCAAAAAGCATTTCCTGATAACTTCCTCCAGGTGGGCTCTGTGCCAACAATGAGGGATGAATTCTGGGGTCTCTTTGAGGGGAGGCTGTGAGTTGGGCAAGTGAACCTATTTGTTCTTAGCTGTGACCAAGGAGAGGATGGGTCCCACTGAACAATGGGGCTTGGATTCTTCTACAAATGGGACTTTGTCTGCATGACATTGGCCAGAGGGGAAGGATGTGCGCCACCACCCAGGCCTGTCCAGTAGAAGTCTCAGCTTGCTCCCCATTCTACTTCCAAGGGTTCCTTCTTCCCACTCTGCCCTTCAGAGCCTTAAAGCCCACTGTAACCAAATTGTATGCTCATCAAAGTGTTGCCATGCTGCACCACGATGATAAGGGTATGTGAGGTTGCTGAGTGGGCTCTGCCTGACACATGGCAGGACCACTGTTCAGGCAGCCCTGCAAAGAGATGTGTCCTTCCCACTAGGAGCCCAACACAGGTAGTTTGGTAGGATAAACCCTGTACAAATTTTTACAAGGATGACAACCTGTAGTGAACTCACTGCTCCTGCTGGGGTAGGGGGAAAAAGGTGTTCAATAAACATAAGCCAATTTCCCCATAACTTGTATCCACCTGGTATTGTTGATGGCAGGTGTCCAATACATCCTATTTTGAGTCCTTTCCTGTCCAGAATGCCACAGAGTCTACGCAGGGAGGAAGCGGGGCCATTATACCATGGCTTGCTGCTTGTCAACACAGTGAAAAGTGCGAGACAAGAGAACCGAGTTTAGTTTCTCTATTTTCCTAATTGTGCAATTTATGTAGAGTAAAATTCATTCTTCTTAGTGTGTGGCTCTGAGTTTCTAAGAAGGGCATAGTTATGTAATTATATCATCACCCCAGAATATTTCCTGTGACCCCCAAATAGTCAACCCTTCTACATAACACCTGCCTCCCCAGTCTCTTTTTCTGTCCCTATAATTTTGCCCTTCGCAGAGTATCATGGAAATGGAATCACACAGCGTACAGCCTCTGAGTCTGGCTTCTTTCAGTTAATGATTCTTTTGAGATCTGTTATTGTCCATATCCAATAGTTCATTTCCCCACTCCCCTTTTTTTGACAGGGTCTCCCTCTGTCACCCAGGCTAGTGTACAGTAGTGTCATCATAGCTCACTGCCGAGTGATCCTCTCACCTCAGCTTCTGGACTAGCTCAGACTAAAGGTATGTGTCACCATTCCTGGCTCATTATTTTTTTGTTTTTCACAGAATCAGGGTCTCACTTTGTTGTCCAGACTGGCCTTGAACGCCTCACCTCACACAATCCTCCCACTTCCCACAGTGCTAGGATTACAGGCGTGAGCCATCACGCACGGCCTTGTTCCTTTTTACTATCCAGTAGTATTCTATGCTATACATATACCACAGTTTGTTAATCCATTTTCCAGTTGAAAGACTTTGGATAGTTTCCAGTGTTTTTTGGTGATTGTGAGTAAAGCAGCCATAAATATTCATCTTCAAGTTTTATGTGAACATAAGTTTTCATTTCTCTTGGGTAAATATCTAGGAGTGGGATTTGCTGGTCATATGGTGAGTGCATGTTTAACTTTGTAAGAAACAGCCAGACTATTTTCCAAAGTGGCTTTATCATTTGGTATTCCATCAAAAATGTATGAGCGTTTCAGTTATTCCCATCCTTACAGGCATTTGGTGTTACCAGGTGGTTGGTTGGTTTGTTTTTGTTTGTTTTGAGCCATTCTAATAGGTGTGTAATGGTGTCTTGCTGTGGTTTAAATTTGCATTTGCCTAATGAATAATGATATTGAATATCTTTTCATGTGCTTATTTGCCATATGTATATTTTCCTTGGCAAAGTGTCACTTTAAATCTTCTGCCCAGTTATGGCATTTTGTTTTTTATTGTGAGTGTTTGGAGTTCTTTCTGTCTTCTACATACAAGTCCTTCATCACGACATATTGCAATGATTTTTGCAGCCAATTATCTCTTAGAACCATTCCGAATAAGAAAAAACATTTAAAATATTTGCCTTTTTTAAAAACTATTTTTAGAGATCTTAGCTTCTTTGTGTAGATCCGGATTTCTGTCTGGCATCATATTCTTCTGCCTGAAGAATTTTCTTTAGCCTTTCTCGTATCACAGATCTGCAAATAATAAATTCTCTCTGCTTTTGTTTGCCTGGAAAAGTCTTTATTTTTTGTTTATTTTTCTGCCTTGGACTTTTGGGTTGGTTACTGTTTTTTTTTTTCTTTTCAACACTTTGAAGATGTCACTCCTTTATCTTCTGGATGGGAGAAATTCCGACACGATGTCTTCTACTATGATATTTGTGCCTCTGTATGTAATGTGCCTGCTTCTCTCAAGTTGCCTTTAAGATCGTCTCTTCATCATTTTTTTCTAGCAGTTTGAGTAAGATGTGTCTGAGGACTTTCTCAAAGTATCTTGGGGGTGAACTAGTCATTCTAGTGTGGTCCTCTCATTTCTTTTGATCTATCATTTGATGTTATTTTATTTTTGAAAAATTATTGGCCATTATTTCCTCAACTATTTATTCTATCTCATTGTTTCTCTCTTTGCCTTGTGGAATTCCAGTTAGTTATTGTCCCACCCCTAGTGAGTGCTCTATTCTTTAAAATATTTTTATTCTTTTTTTTTTTCCCCTGTGTGGTCAGTTTGGGTAATTTTCATTGAGCTCCTTTGATACTCATTTATTTTTTCTCATTAGTGTCAAGTTTTCTGATGGGCCCTATGAAGGCATTCTTCATCTCTGTTATTGTCATTTAAACAAAAATTCTAACATCTGGAGTTAACCCTTTCTTACTCTTTCCATTTTTCTGCAAAAGTTTCACATGTGTTTGCAAATGTTTTTCATCTTTTCTACCAGAGCCTTTAACAGTCATAGTTGTTTTAAAATTTCTGTCTCATATTTATAATATCTGAGACATTTATGAGTCTAGATCTTTTGAATGATTTATCTCTTGACAGAGGAGCATTTTCACTTGATGTTTTGATGTGTCTTGTAATCTTTGATTGAGTGCTGGACATGATATACAAAAGAGTAGAGACTGAAGTGAATATTTATGCCTACAAATGTCAAGCTTTTTCTTTTGTTTAGCTGCTAGTGTAGGGCTTGAGTCAATCTAGTCAGGAATGAAACTGGGTTTGGGTTTTATTGTTTCTGTATTTAGCACTGAAGCATTACTAGCTCCAAATTTTTCTAAAAGTGTCTTGTACTTAGTGTGGTGGCTTGGGTGCTGGAAGTCTTTTGTCAATATCCCTGTGACATTTTCAGCATTCGTCCTTCCTTGTGTGTCTGCATCCTCAGACACAATTTCTATATTCTTGCCCTTCCTGCTGCAGCAGACTGCTACTGCTATCACTTAGTGCTTGCTAGACTGGTGGAAGTAGACAAAGATGTTTTCTGTTTTTCTAGTCCAGCCTCAATCTTAGGCAGATCCTGTGCCCCTGGCAGTGTAACTTTCTCAGTGATCTTGCTATTCTCATAGCAGCCAAACTGCCTTGTATCTTTGGTGTGTCTTCTGAGGGAGAAAATTTCTTGCCCCTCAACCATTCACAGAAGGAGAACTCTAATGGTATTGGTGTAAAATTCTGGGCCCAGCATGATTTCCTGGTCCTCCCATTGGGGGTATATTTTTATTCTTTTACCCTCTCCCACCCATAATGGGTCTTTTTTTTTTTTCATAATGGGTCTTTATGTCCCATCCCAATGGGGATGACAAAGTTTCTTGCCCTTCACCAAGTATCTTAAGGCCTTTGTTCCAAAGGGTACAGGGTTTCAGCAAGCTTCCTGCCTCTCCACTGGGGTAGCCCCTTCCATCCTCCAAGTGTACATGTAAGGGAGTTTGCCCTTACTTCCTACCCTATGTCTAATCTTTTGTGCACACTCCTAATGTATATATGGGGAGAAGAGAATGCAAGTGAGAGTTTGCACCAAGGTTCTACATTCTCATACTAGATCTTCCTTAGCCTTTAGAAATTTGTTTAAAAAAAATTTTTTTTTTTCAGAGAGAGGATTTTGCTCTGTCACCCAGGCTAGAGTCCAGTGGCTTCACTGTAGCTCACTGCAACCTCTGGCTCCTATGCTCAAGCAATTCTCCTGCCTCAGGCTTCCAAATACCTGGGACTATGGGTGCATGTCACCATGCCCAGCTAATTTTTCTATTTTTTTGTAGACATAGGGTCTCTCTATGTTGCTTAAGCTGGTTTTGAACTTCTGGCCTCAAGCAGTCCTCCTGCCTCATCCTTCCAAAGTGCTAGGATTACAGGCATGAGCCACTGCACCTGGCCTAGAAACTTGTAAAAATTTTTCCTGAATTTTTCCTACCCATTTGTACGGCACCTGCAGACTTTTCTTCCTGTTCTCTGTCAGAGTTGATTTGGTGTTTACATCCTATTTTTCCTTGGAAGGGCCCATCTTTCCTTAGGTTTTAGATGTTTTGGTTGCAACCTAAGTTTTCTGATGGGTTCAGGAAAAGCTATGTGTTTCTTGTTAGGACAGAAGGAAAACACAATTTCTGGCTTTCTATGTCTGAGGCAGAAACAGAACTCTGGTTCATCCATTTTGAAAAGGAAAAGACAAGGAAAGTAGGAAAGGAACCATGGTGGAATTAGACAGGGAGATTTTTTTAGAAATGGAGATAGATGATGTACCCAAGGGTCCCCTTCTTCAGCACACCTGGAATGTGGCATTTCAGGACAAAGATGGGACACATTTGCTGAAGCACAAGAAGTGAAAGGGCTTGAATTAACTAGAAGTCATGAGATGTGATGACCCATTGGGACAAAGACTGAGCAATGTGCTAGACCTGAGGCCACAGCTCCACCAGGCTACCCAGGTGAGGGATAGCAGAAGCCAGGGCCCCTGATACGATTTGAAGGATAAAAGGGAAGAGGCTGGGCAAGTAGTTAGCCTTGCACAAGAAAGGTGGCCAGAGTATAGTCCACATCCCCCAAGTGTTTGGTAAATGCACCCAGAAATGTCTTCTCCCCAGCAACTCTGAGACTGCTTCGTGCATGAGGAAATTTCCCTCTACCATGTGTAATTTTGGACACTTCTGAAGTCCTGCTTCCCCCTTTCCCCAAATATTCTTTGCATCCTCATTCTTATTGCCCATTTTGGACTCCTACTTGTCTTCCTTTCATTATCACCGCTCTCCCCTTCAGTTCATCCTGTATTTGCATCATAAAACATAAAGCACCATGCATCCCTCCATTTCTCATAAAATGTCAACAGCTTTCCCTTGCCTAGGCCGCAGGCAAACTTACATCCCAAGTACCCAGCAGGAAGTATAATTAAGTGGGGCAGGCGGGTGTGAGAGACCAGGACTAACCAGGAGCATCTGTTTGCAGGGTCCCAGGGAACAACTGCTTCTCAACTCCAGGTTACCCTTGTCAAGTGAGTTTATGGCCTATGTGGACAGGTTTACCATTTTTTCCCAGACATATTAGAAATCTAGATTTTTCCCTGAATTTCCCAGTTTGTTATGTTGGCAACTTATTTGAACATTTGTCAAAATATTGTGTGGGCCAAAGAAAGCAATCTGTGGGCTGGATATGCCATGACAGCTGACAGTTTGCAACCCTTGGTTTGGCAGATTAGCTTCTGACATGCGAGACATCATTTACTTCACTCCTGAGCCTTTCCTTCCGTGCCTCATGACCTAAGCTCACAGACCAGCCACCTCTCCTGTGTGGCATACAGTGCTCAGTCTTCATGTGCAAGGTCAACTGATGGGCGCCCCTGCTAGCAATGCCTGCCCATCACCTCCAGTAATTCCACCTTCCCTGATTTTCCAAGGCTGCCGCCTCTGTACTGGCAGAGGAGCTCTTCCAAAGTCTCACTTTGTCACCCTAGGCAGAGTGCTTGGCATCATCATAACTCACAGCAACCTTAACTCTAGGCTCAAGCAATCCTTTTGCCTTAACTTCCCAAGTAGCTGGGACTTGGGTGCCCAACACAACACCTGGCTAGTTTTTAGAGACACAGTCTCACTCTTGCTCAGGCTGGTCTAGAACTCCTGAGCTCAAGCAATCTATCTTTCTTGGCCTCCCAGAGTGCTAGAATTATAGGCATGAGCCACTGGGCCCAACCGTGCTGTATTTTTAAACTTCATGAACTAATTTACTCTTAAAAACCAGCTTTGTTGAGATGTACATTTCGCCCATGTATAGTACCATGGCATTTAGCGTATTCATTGAACTAATGAATAATGAACTAATTTGTTCTTTATGTCCTACTGACTTCCAAGTAGGATTTGAGGTTACTTACAAACTTAAGCATAATATAAACAGAACAACTAATAAAAACAATATAGCTACCTCTACATATAAATGGCTTTACCAGACACCCAAATGAGTTACTCTATTTGTACATTTATTTTAGCTTAAGTCCCTTGGCAGACAAGAAAAAAGAGTAATGGGTTGAATAATTCTCATAGTCTGATAAAACAATGCAGACAAATCTCTCAAGAGAGATGTTTTTTCTTGGCACAGTATCCAAGGAGGGCAGTTACTTAAAGAGTCATTATATGTGACTTTTGTTAATACACAAAAGGCTTTCATTTAGAACAATACTGACATTTTCCCACCCAAATAGTCACTCAATAGACTTGTTGGTAGGAATAAAATGTTCTCTATAACATTGCAATTAAGAACACAGCCTTTGGAGTCAGAAAAATGTCACCAATTTTCTATCTTGTGTAGCCTTTTGCAAGTTGCTTTGTCTCTATAAGCCTTGGTTGTGTCTTCTGTAAATGGGGTTAATGACAGTTTTTCTATCAAAGAATTTTGGTACAAGGATTAAATGAGAAAGTAAAATAAAGATAATGCCTATAATGTTATAATGTTTCAGTATCATAGATGTACTATCTCATCTTTTGTTATAATAAATAGCTATCCGTTAAGGAGGCACTTTGAGATTATACATGTATAAGTATCCTGTTAGTCTTCAAACTTTTACCCACAAATTTTAGCATCCAAATCAATCCAAAATCAATCATTCCTAGGGCAATTGCCATGTGTTGATCTTCTAATATCATCATTTCTTCTGCAATTATTTGTTGACTTTATATAGTAAGGAAGAGCTTTATGAAATAAAGAAAATCTAAGTAAATGAAAACAATTTCAGGTGAATGAATCAAAAGACTTACTGTTGTTCGGGTAGTAACGTTCTCTTTAAGTGGAGAGTGTTCTCCAATGTGGTCTACAGGTCTAATGTAACCTCTGTCAGAACATGGCTGGCTTTGTGGGGTTTTTTTTGTTTGTTTGTTTGTTTGTTTGTTTGCAGAAATTAACAAGCTGATTCTGAAACTGACATGGAAATGCAAGGAACTCAGAGAAGCCAAATAATCTTGAAAAAGAACCCAGTTGGAGACTCACTTTCTGATTTAAAAATATTTCAAAGCCACATTAATCAGGACAGTGTGGTGCTGGCATAAGGATCAACATATAGATTAGTGGAACAGAATTAATAGTCCAGAAAAAAACTTCTAAATTATGGACATTTGACTTTTTTCAGAGTTGCCAAGACAATTCAATGGGGGAAGGGATAGTCTTTCAACAATTGATGCTGGAACAACTGAATATACATATGCAAAGGAAAGAGGTTAGATCCCAGTGTCATACTATATGCAAAACAATCAAAACCAAAATGAATTAAAGACCTAAATGTATGAGCTAAAACTATAAAACTGTTAAGATGAAACATAGGAATAAATCTTCATGCCCTTGAATTAGGAAATGGTTTCTTGGCTATGATGGCAGAAGCATAAGTGACAAAAGAAAATACATGCAGTTGGACTTTATCAAAGTTAAAACTTTTGTGCTGCAAATGATGCCATCAAGAGAGTGAAAAGGCAACTTACAGAATAGGAGAAAATATGTGCAAATTGTATATCTGACACGGAACTTCATCCAGAAATTATAAAGAACTCTTAAAACTCTGTAGTAAAAAGATAAATAACCCAATGAAAAGTGGGCCAAGGATCTTGATAGACTTTCTTGCAATGACGATATACAAATGGCCAAAAGTGAGTGAAAGATGCTTAATGTCATTAGTGAAATAAAAAACATGATGAGATACCATTTCACATCTAGGACAGCTATAATATAAAAGACAGGAACAGGATGAGAAGAAACTGGAACACATATATCGATGATGTAAAATTACAAAATGTAAAAATGGTGAAGCTGCTATGGGAAACAGTCTGCAGTTCCCTAAAATGTCATATGATCCAGAAAATCCACTCCTAGGGAAATCCACCCAAGAGATATGAATATATTCATACAAAAATTTTGTAGGTGAATATTCATAGCAGCATTATGTATAATGGCTAAATTATGGAAGCAACCTGTATGTCCATCAGCCGACAAATGCATAAATGAAAATGGGGTATATGCATACAATAGAATATTATTTGGCAATAAAAGGAATGAAATAGTGATATATGCTAAAATGCTGATGGCCTTTGAAAACACTAAGTGAGAGAAACTGATACCAAATAAACACATATTGTATGTATCCATTCACATATATTCAGAGTAGAGAGATCTACAGAAATAGAAAGTAGATCATAGGTTGCCCAAGACTGAAGGGAGTTGGGGGAAATTACTGCTAATGGTTTCTTTCTAGGGTGATAAAAATGGTTTAAAATTGGATGTGGCGATGGCTGTGCAACTCTGTAACTGCACTAAAACCACTGAATTATACACTTTAAATGGGTGAATTGTATGGTATGTAAATTATATCTCCATAAGGTTATTTAAAAAGCCATTTATATATAAACATTAAAAACCAAATAGGGTGGTGCTTGTGGCTCAAAGGAGTAGGGCATCAGCCCCATATGCCAGAGGTGGTGGGTTCAAACCCAGCCCCAGCCAAAAACTGAAAAATAATCAGGGCGGTGCCTGTGGCTCAAGGAGTAGGGCACCGGCCCCATATACCAGGTTTGGCGGGTTCAAGCCCGGCCCCACCCAAAAAAACTGCAAAAAAAATAAAATAAAATATATAATTTTGGAAAAGGAGAAATTTTCCCTCCTTTGTTTACTTATTTGTTTATATTAATGTGGACTTATGGACACAATAGGTTATAATCATTTACTATCATTATTTATTTTGATGTTCACACTGTCCTGTGTTTTTGTCAGTGGGAACATCTTCAAGTTGATTACCGTGTCCTTTTGACAGTTTCCTGTGATTCTTTGAGCATTTCTTTACAATTGTTTTCCTTACTTTTTGGTGCAAGACAATCCAGCCTTATCTTGTATTCTCCTTGTCTCAGCCTAGAGTCAGCTGTTTCTCCAAAGAGCTTCCTTTTGGTGGAGAATGGTATTTAGAAACCAAGATCTGGGCACTAGGTGTGTTCACTGCTTGTGGGGTGTGAGCAGTGCACTTAGCACAAAGAACTGGGAGTGGGTATATGTATATTCATACACACATACATACATGTGTGCATACATGTATACATAGTTTCATAATCTTTATCTGTTTCTATATCTAGATATGGTAAACCCCAAGGCTTCCAATTTCAACTCAGTATCAAAGAGTTCACTTTCCAATTCTCTTTGTCCATATTTGTTTCCTTTTCTGGAAGGAAGAAATCTGATTCCCAGTATCTACTATCAGTGTACTTATTTGCTCAATTCTAGGTTGTTCAGAAAGTAGTTTCAGAATTGCTAGCTCATGTCTCTGAGTAAAAGAAGCCTATTCATTAGAGTTCAGTATTTATTTAGAGTTCTTTTTGTTTTTAACCTAAGGGTGTATAGTTCAAATACTATTTTCAAAAGTTAATTGGGTTAGTTCTTTTCCCCCCATTGCAGTGTGGTTATGTTATTCATTTGAAGTATAGTTCAATAGTTTTTATTTGTATTCAGTGTTAGAATTCCTCCCCCATCCTTGTTGAGTTATTCCCTCTCTCCTGCCTTCCCTCTCTTCCTCCCTCTCCCCCTCCCTTCCTCCTTTTCTCCCTTCTTCCTTCCATCTTCCCTCCCTCCCTCCTTTTCTTCCTCCCTTCTTTCCTTCCTTCCATGTGAAATATTAGCATGGTTCTAAAGCCAGGACTATAAAACAAGGTATATTCAGGGAGGTGTCATTTCCCCTTCATTCCTTCTGTCTTTATCACTGAATTTCCAATCATACCCTGTAGATAGCCAATCTAGGGTTTATCGCTAGTTTATTCTTCTTGTAATTGTCTTTGGCCAAGTGAACCAAGAGATGAATATTTTCTAATTTACTCTTTTCTTTTCATGATATAGTCTTACAATATATCCTAGAAGTCAGTCTAGATCAATTCATAGAGATCTTATTTTCGTACTGCTGCACAGTACTCTGTGGAATGGCTGTACTACCCTTGGGCAGTCACTCTGCTGTGGACATGCATTTGGGTTGTTCCCAGTATCTTCCACTGTTGGAGGTGTGTCTTCAGGGGAAATTCCCTGAAGTTGCATTGCTAGGTCAAAAGGAAAAAGCATATATAGTTCTGTGAATTAGGCAAATTCCCTATATAAGGGTTGTAATATTTTTTACTCTCATCAACAGTCTGTAAGGGTATCCTGTATTCTCAACAACGTGGTGTGTTGTTATGCTTCTTAATTTTTACCAGTCTAATAAATGAGAAATGGTACTGCAATGTAGTTCTAATTTGCCTTTCTTTTGTAGGAGTGAGGTTGAACATATTTTTATGGGTTGACCCTTGAGCAATGTCAAGGTTAGGGACACTGACCCCCCCCCCCACACACACACAATTGAAAATCCATATATATCTTTTGATTCCCCACAATTTAACCACTAAGAGTCTACTGTTGACCAGATAATAGTCAATTAACACATTCTTTTTGTGTTGAATTTATTATATACTTTATTCTTTTTTTTTTTTTTAAGACAGAATCTCACTATGTCACCCTTAGTAGAGTGCCATGGCATCACAGCTCACAAACTCTTGGGCTCAAGCCTTTCTCTTGCTTCAGCCTCCCAAGTACCTGGAACTGCAGGCACCCTCCACAACACTTGGCTATTTTTTGTAGCAGTTGTCATTGTTGATTAGCTGGCCCAGGCTGGGTTCGAACCCACCACCTTCGGTGTATGTGGCTGGCACCATAACCACTGTGCTACAGGCATCCAGCCAGTATATACTTTATTCTTATAATAAAACAAACTAGAGAAAAGACAATACTATTAAGAAAATCATAGACAAGAAGAAAATATATTTTCTATTCCTTAAGTGAAAGTGGATCATCATGAAGGTCTTTATCCTCATGGTCTTCACCTTGAGTAGGCTGAGGGGGAAGAAGAAGAGAGGAACTGGTCTGGCTGCCTCAGGTGGCAGAAGCAGAAGAGACAGAGGAGGGGCAGGGGAGGCAAGACAGCCAGGCACACTCGTGGTGACTTTTATTGAAAAAAATCTGACTTGTGCAGTTCAAACTCATGTTATTCAAGTGTCAGCTGTATATTTGAGGGCCATTTTTATATCTTTTTCTATGAACTGCTGTTCAGGTTTTATTTCCCATTTTCATTTTGTCTTTTTTTTTTTTTTGCCAGGGCTGGGTTTGAACCCACCACCTCTGGCGCATGGGGCCAGCACAACTACTCCTTTGAGCCACAGGCGCTGCCCTCATTTTGTCATTTTTAAAAAGCATTTTCCCTTCAATTCTAAAAAGTTGTCTATATATTATGAATGTTAGCTCATTTTCTGTGATATATGTTTAAAATAATTTTCCAATTTTGCTAGGTGTCTTTTGACTTTGTGTATGTGAAATCTTTTTTCATGAGTTTGATTGATAATTTTTTTTTCTTTTATTACATCTGGATTTTGAATCATAGTTAAAACCTTTCTCTATGCCTGGGTTAAGGAGGAATCCACTCACATTTTATTTTAGTACTTGTATGGTTTTAGTTTCTACCTTTAGATAGCTAATCCTGTTGGGATTTATTCTTGTACACGATGTGAAGTGTGGTGGATCTAATTTTATCTTTTTCCAAATGCCTGACCAATTGCCTGATCTGTGCCCTGAGGGTACCTGTAACCTGCTTTCATCTAGCAGATCCTGCCTCTGAGTCCAACATTGCAGCATTTGTCCATGTTGTATTTAGTAATTTGTGGATTGAGTTGAAGCTGCTTCCTTATTTCACTGAAGATTATGCCCTACTCTCTCTTTTCTGTTGTTGTTATTCTTGTTTTTAGTGGGTCGTAAGTCATTGGGGTGAAATAAAAATTGTCTTTACTTGCCATATTTAACTGGAAGTCTGTTAAAATATGTTTTAAATATGTTTCTGTTCTATGAAAAAGAAGTACGGCGTGATTTTTTAAAACGGAAAACTATAGCCCATTTGGCTGTTGTATAAGAAGTGGTGCCTCCTGCAATTAACAGGGAATAAGAATAAATACAAGTGAGAGTCAGGGTGGGATAAGATAACTAAATATGTAAGAGTCTGGCATCAGAATCCCAAAACTTATGGAAGCGTGGAAGGTTTCAGGATTTCTTCTACAATCATCCAACTGGCTAAGTTAGATTGTGCTATTATTCTTGAAAAATAAAACCAGATTATAGAGATAGTAAATATAGTAGTCCCCAAATTTGGGGATTATATTTATGTTCTCTCTTTATATATATATATGTGTGTGTGTGTGTGTGTGTGCATAAAATTCTTCTAAAGGTAAATTATGCCAATATTAGTTATATTTCTAACTATTAGCTAATAGACTGAACATTTTAATAAATGCATCTGTTTTTATAGAAATCACACAATTGGGCAGAAATGTGTGTTACCTTTTGTTTGTTTGTTTGCCAACTTTTGATTGGGCCCCTCTAGAGAAAATCTGGCCCTTTAGACCATATCTCTAGCTTTAGTGCCATCATTGATCAGGTTGGAAGTTACCCAAATTTGAGGCATGAAACCCAGAAAGAAAGAAATGGCTATGTGTATAAACTTTGTCAAATACAACTTATAGCATGGCCAGTACTGTTCCCTAAGTCTTAATCTCTGAGGCCTTGCTGAGATTTATTATCAGAGTAGATATGTTAGGGCATTCAGGTAGCTTAGAGCAGTTGGCATCTTTGGAGTTGGGAAGAAGACACACAGAAAACAAGGAGATTCTTCTTTATAATTTTGTCCAGCACAGGCCTTCTCCTGATACCAAAAGTGGCCCTTATTCATAACTCCTGTGGTACTAAAGAACAAAGAGATATCCTTCATTTAAGAGTGGTTACCAGGCATATGGTGTTCAGGTGATCCTGACTTGTCATTCTGCCCTTGATCCAGCAAAAGGAAGAAGTAGGTCAGGGAAGGATGTATGAGAAAAAAAGATCAAGTGTTTTCATTTTTATTTTCCATTTTCAAGTTTAAGCTGTTTCAAGGTCCTCTGTGCAACCTTTACAGAATTTTCTTATAAAGTACAAAGGGCCTAAATTAGTGGAGCAAGCTGAAAGTTGACTCATGTGGTAGCTGGCACCATGGGGGTACAAAGCCACACTTGGGTGGGCATCCAGCCCATCACTTGACCTCACATACCAGAGACCCCCTGGGTTTTCCCTTCACCACCCACATGCAAATGCCTCTTGTCTACTCTGTGTGCTTGGCATTGTGCTGGGCACCATCATCTCATAGAAAGAGTTCACAGGACTTTTGCTATGTTTCTGTATTAATCAGCTTAGGCTGTCATAACAAAATACCACGGAATTGGCAGCTTAAACCACAGACATTTATTTCTCACAGTTCTGGGGGGCAGAAGTCTAAAATCAAGATGTCAGCATTTGCTCCTGGTGAGGATTCTTTTTGGCTTATAGAGGGCCACCTGCTGGCTGTGTCCTCACATGGCTTCCTTGTGTGTGGGTGTAGAGAGAGACGACACCTGTGCGAGCTCTGGAGTCTCTTTCTTTTCTTTCTTTTTATTATTATTATTATTTTTATTAAATCATAGCTGTGTACAATAATGCAATCATGGGGTACAATGTGCTGTTTTTATATACAATTTGAAATATTTTCATCAAACTGTTAGCATAGCCTTCAGGGCATTTTCTTAGTTACTGTGTTAAAACATTTATATTCTACACCTAGTAAATTTCACACGTACCCTTGTAAGATGCACCGTATGTGTAGTCTCACCAATTGCCCTCTCTCCACCCATTCTCCCTCCTCCCCACCCTCCCCTCCCTTTCCCCTTCTTCTTGGGCTATAGTTGGGTTATAGCTTTCATAAGAAAGCTATAAATTGGTTTCATAGTAGGGCTGAGTACATTGGATACTTTTTCTTCCATTCTTGAGATATTTTGCTAAGAATAATATGTTCCAGCTCCATCCATGTAAACATGTAAGAGGTAAAGTCTCCATCTTTCTTTAAGGCTGCATAATATTCCATGGTGTACATATACCACAATTTATTAATCCATTTGTGGGTTGGTGGGCACTTGGGCTTCTTCCATGACTTAGCAATTATGAATTGGGCTGCAATAAACATTCTAGTACAAATATCTTTGTTATAGTGTGATTTTTGGTCTTCTGGATATATACCTAGTAGAGGAATTGTAGGATCGAATGGCAGATCTATTTTTAGATCCCTAAGTGTTCTCCAAACATCTTTCCAAAAGGAATGTATTAGTTTACATTCCCACCAGCAGTGTAGAAGTGTTCCCTTTTCTCCACATCCACGCCAACATCCCTGGTTTTGGGATTTTGTGATGTGGGCTAACCTTATTGGAATTAGATGATATCTCAAAGTAGTTTTGATTTGCATTTCTCTGATGATTAAGGATGATGAGCATTTTTTCATATGTCTGTAGGCTGTGCGCCTGTCTTCTTCAGAGAAGTTTCTCTTCAAGTCCCTTGCCCACCCTGAGATAGGATCACTTGTTCTTTTCTTATAAAGACAGCTGCCCTATTGGATTAGGGCCCTAACTCTATAACTTCACTTAACCTTAATTACTTCCTAAAGGCCTTATCTCCAAATAAGGTCACATTGTGGATTAAGGCTTCAACATATGAATTTGGGGGCGGAAGGTACATGATTTAATACCTAACAGTTTCCTTCTGGAAGTTTTAAATCTTGCAAAAGAGTTGAAATCACAGATATTTTTGGTCCAAATGAGATATTACCTATTGGCTTATACACCTGAGCTCACCTAAAGTCTGTGGGATGACAGGCTAAACAGAATTAAGGATCCTTATAAATCCAAACAGACAAGATCAGTGAGATGGATCCACAGAGCAATCATGCCTACAGTGCTCACTCAGAAACTTGCAGGATAGGGAGTTGTCCAAACACTCCTGCCAGAGATTACTCAGGTTCCCAGTGCAGTGCCTTGCACATAGCAGGTGCTCCATCCAAAATGGCTGAATGAATGAATGAACACATGAATGAGTGAACAATGATGATCTCCACCAACTCCAGTAAATGTCAGATATATAAGATATTAATGAAAAGAGACTTGCTGTCTCCTTTCTGTCATTCATGTGACTCTGAGCTTGAACCTGAACAACTTATTTTTTAGCTCTGGCTTTATTTGACTTCATGTACTTTGGAAGGGCAGTGCTTCCTCCAAGCCTTTATGAAGTGAGCCTCAGATAAACTGCAGAGGTGTGAGAAGCATCTGTCTAAGAAGATCTAGAAGATGTCTCTTGTAGGTCTTTAATCTGGTTCCACTAGAGTGTGTGGCATTGGTGGTTCACACAAGTTCAATCAAATGCAGACAAGTGGGAATGGATTTCCTGCTGACACAGTTAGCTAGATGGTGCTTTTCTTTTCTTTTTCTTTTGCTTTGCACTGTTCACAATTTATTTTGAGCTCTGTCTAATATGATTGGGACTCCAAAGGATCAGACAAATGCTTTTTGATAATGATGGAGAAGGTTTAAGGATTCTGTCAGCTTAACTTTTAAGCACACATGAGTAAGAAACATGTTCATCCCAGGTCTATTTCAGAATGACTTATGTCAGTGCCAAAATATTTCACATTTTTCAAGCTATCTGGGATGAATTAAGTAAATTAGGTCTACCTTGCAAAACTCAAATTGGGATAAAGCTATCGGAGTAGGAGTCCTCCTCTAGCAAAACTGTATAATTAAATGTAGAAGACTTAATAAATATTTGATAAACTCAATTCAGCTTACATTCACTGAGTGCCTTCTATGGATGTATAAAGCATAATGTTCAACGCTACAAGGTTTACAAAAAAAAAAAAAAAGAATAGGACAGCTTATCCAGAACTCTTAGTTTCCTAAGTATTTTATGTCACAATAATGTAAAAATATGTAGCATTTTCATTTTTAAACCAGGTTATGCATTGTATCTTTAAGGATTCAGCTTCCCCTCTATACAATTTTAATCCTACTGTCAGGCAGAGGCATTTCGAGGAATGAACAATTAAAAAGTTCCAACCTTAAGAATAGCTTGTAAAATGTTGGTAGGGCTTAAATAATGTTGTTAGAAACGTTAATTTAGACAAGGTGTTCTCCTTGAGAGCCAAAACAAAGGAATGAAATTCACTTATGAGCGCCTCTGCCAGGAACACACATTCGCATTGTGATTTGCTGATTTAATTCTATCTTTGGCTAAAAATGTTTTCCCTAAGCTCACAAGAAGAAATCCACCAAGAGAGGAGATTTTTCTCACCTATGAAACTCAATCTGGGTTTGAGAGCAGGCTGATACCACTAGTTCCTCTCAAAAAGGCCCTTATCATTGATAGGATTCTTCCCCCCCACCCCCTTCCTGCACTTACTAAAAGGCTCTATAGAAAGTGTCCATGATTCGCTCCTTTGTATTTCTCATTAGGGCCTGAGAGGAACTCCATTGAGTTTCCCTGACATTATCTCGGTCCACCTGATGCCTGGGTGTTTTGAAATGTCACATTGCTTAGGAGATAATGCCGGCCCTGATTACGCCTGTCACAGAGCCGGGGATGGAATGAGTCAGTGTGAAGGCACTGTAGGAAAGAAAGTCCTCCTTTGCTCCGTGGAGTGGGCAGTTCAGGGCAAGGTCAGCCAAGTGCCTATAATCCCAGGACCCTGAGAACGTGCAGGGCCGACAAACCGCTCCTGTTCTCCTCATTACCCTGCCTTCCAAGGGTCTCACATGCCCTTGGTTCAGGGCTTCCAGGGGAAAATCAGCACAACTGGCATTAGTCTCAGAGATAATTTAAGCCTGAATTTGCAATCTCAGAAGCCTATAAGGAACAACCAGGTGAGTGTATACATGTGTGTGTCAGACTTGTTTAATGTAATGAGCAGTCATGGGGTCAACTGATCATCTTATTGGAATTCAAATTTAAAACAACTCCCCTTCCTCTTTAAACATGCTTCCTAAACAAAACACATCTGTGGCTTCCAAAGGTCCTCAGGCCTCTAACATGCAATTTTGGATCTGGTCTGCCCTCTCATGTTACAGATGGAGAAACTGGGTCCCAGGGTGAAAAGTGACTTGCTTCTAGAACCTAAATTACCTAAACTTCCATCCATGCTGGTGATTCCATGAAGCCTACCACAGTACTTAGTAGGAGCAAGAAATGGATATTGCTATATTTCTAAGTTTCAAACCCTCAGATCTGCTAACAACAGGTTAGGTAGCCTCAGTTTCCACATCTGTAACCTGGGGATGAAGCTTCCCAATGTGTTTACCTTATGTCCATGACCAGTTCCTCAACCTTTCAGCTTTCTGGTCTGTAGGATGGAGATTCTACAGATGAGGCTGTTGTGAGGATGAGATGGGATGAAAATGGAAAACCCTTAGACCGGCACCTGACACATGATGTTGATTCTCATTGTATTGCTGTGCTGGCGTTATTACCTGATGTGGTCTAAAACATCAGTGTAACCCAGAAGCCTAAATAATAGGAAATGATTAAAACCAAACTTAGTATGTGATTCACACAGACTATCAAGGAAAATTACAGGGAGAGAAATTATATGGCCCAGCCAGAAAAACTGAATCATGAAAACGAAGGAGTAATGCTATCCAAGGTAAATCTTTTCACCAGCCAAGGAGGTAAGAATTAAGCAAATTTGTTCTCAAGAAAGATATGGCAGAGAGCTTTCTCTGAAAAAGAAAAATTGAACAATCTGCTTAGCAAAACCTCTTAGGATAGAAAATTTCCTTTAGCAAGTACTTCATATTCAAAATTATTGCGAGCCAAAAAAGGAGGTGGGGGCAATTTTTTTCCTCTAGTCAATTGAGATACAAAGTTTCTTATAAATTATATAAAAACTTTCCCCCTAAAAGGGAAGCAAATTAATCCTATGCTGTTAAAATGCATGTACCTTTTTAGATAACCCTAAACTTTGCTATCTTAGGTTGGGTTTCTGGAATGCAAGAAATTTTCTGACAACGGCCTCTTCTGAGCCTTTGAATCTTTCTTCTACATCTGGCACAGCAGTTGTGACATTTCTCCTTCACTTATTGTGAATTTCTGCTTTCTCCAGGCTTCCAAGAGCCATCTTCATAGTGTGTTAGCCCCTTTCCCGGGGGTCCTTGGCAGGGTGTCCAGTGCAGTAGACATACACGGAAGATTGCCTCCATATCAATCAACCAACTCCCCCACATCCAGTCTTTTGCCTCTCCCCTTGGTCCAGCACCCTCAGCATCCATTCCCATTCATACTCTCCTCCTGGGCACAGATCAGCACTCCCTAGCTGGGTGTGTTACAATTTGATACTTGTCAGTAGTCTGTTGTGTGGGAGGGATCCTGAAAAATGTGCACATCACCTTGAAATGCTGACACTTCTGCCGGGTCTCTTCTAGCAGCCTCTAACAGTGAGGAGGGGGCCCCTGCTGCAGGGTCAGGAGGTCTTAAGAGGTCTGAGGCTTCAGGGTTGTCAAGTGCTTTGACCCAGGTGACCCCACCTCAATCCTCAGGGTCCCACCCTTTCCATTCAAACTCGGTGCTGACATAGCAGACTTTAACAGGCTGAGACTTCAATTCACTCTAGAGGATTTAGGCTACTCGAACAATGAAGGCCTAGGCCTGACTTTTCCTTTTTTCTGGCTGCAGGAGATAAGAGTCTTTTTATATGCTATGGAGAAGGCCTTCTGAATTTCACACTTTGACTTTTATGATCTTCCTCCAAGGCATCGATGGTTGCTCATTAAAAAGCATCACATTTCATTGGAATCCTTCATTTCGTTATATTACTTCAGGCCCTTAACCTCTCAGAGGCCAGAGAGATTGCTGCCCTGGCCCGATACCCTTCTCCTTCACCACCCACGAAAGTGTTATCCTTGCACCACCACAGCACACTAGTTATTGCCAGTGTCCCACCTGTCACTGACACAGTCAGCTTCCTTGGGCCACTCCAACTGTCTTAGATTTGTTTCTTCAGAAACAGGCTCTGAATCTAAGATGTGCATGCAGGAAGGTCACTGGGGAGTCCCAGAGTCCAACACCACAAGGGAATGAAGGACGAAGGAGTTAAACTGCAAGGCAGTGGCAACAAATGCTCCAGACAATTTCATAGGAGCTCCAGAACCAGGCGGCCCTCAGCGTTGTCTGTTCTGAGACAAGGGAGCCTGAGTCTTGGTACTCCCCCATGAACAAGTCTTTGGAGGTGGCTATATTGAGGGGCAGTGCAACTTTGGGTAAGGACAGTCCTAAGCAGCAGACATCCCCTCATCACCTCCTTTCACCCTGGGCCCCTCCACGCTGTAGCCAGTAACCTTTCCAAAATGCAGATCTGGTCAGATGACCAACATCCTGCCTAAAGCCCTTCCCCAGCTTCCCAGCACCCTCGGAATAAGTCAAAGTGCTGCCTTCTAACTCAGAGACTTGGTGTGATCTTACCTCTGTGGACCTTTGCCTCTCATTTTCTGATGCTTCCCTTGAATGCTCTGCTTCTGATCTTAGGAAGGTCTTTTCATTTCATGGCTGCACCAGGCCTGTCTGTGTGTATCTGTGTGTGCATGTGTGTGTAAAATGTGCCTTTCTACCTTCACCTTCTCATGCACCTCTGACCAGCTACCTCCTCCTCACCTTCCACATGCTACTTCTTACATTCTCTCAGAGGTCCTCCCTGGCTCCCCAGGGCAAGTAGGATGTTCCTGTTTTGTGTTTCTTGGGCTTTTCCTACAAGCACACTGTTTGTCTGGTGTGGGCTTTGTTTGTTCTGAGACAGTCTCACTTTGTGGTCCTTGGTAGAGTGATACGGTGTCATAACTCACAGCAACCTCAAAGTCTTGAGCTCAAGCGATCCTCTTGCCTCAGCCTCATGAGTAACCGGGACTATAGGTGCCCACTACAACACTTGGCTGCTTTTAGAGATGTGGTCCCACTCTTGCTCAGGCTGGTCTTGAGCTCCTGAGCACAAACAATCTGCCTGTCTCAGCCTCCTAGAACGCTAGGGTTACAGGTATGAGCCACTGCAACTGGTATGTCCTGTGTTTGACATGTTTACTGTCCCGTCTCCCTGGCTAAATGGCAGGCTCTGAGAGGACAATTACTATGGCTGTCTTATTCTTTGCTGTGGCTCTGGCTGCAGCAGGGTGCCAGGCTCCTACTCTTCTCAATCAATGAGTGAGTGAGGGCATGGGAGGCAGCAGAGTATGCAGCAGCAAGAAGAGACAAATACAAACCAAACCACACAAGGTCATTATGTTTGGTCCAAATAGGCTCAGAGAGTGGAACTATGGGTCATCAGTGAGTATAGGAAGGACAGTGGCATCCACTAAGCACGTGAGGAAGGTGAACACACCCGCACAAGTGGGCCTCAACACTAACCTGCGTGGATGTGTTTGCTGCAGCTCTAGGTATTGAGTGCAGTTCATGGGGACCAGTGAGAGAGAAAGGTTACCGATCTGGAGGGGATTTTTTAAAAGGTCAACAATATAATCAAGGAGTGGTGATTCCTGCAGAAAGAGAGACTTAACAAGTTAGGACCCCAGGTTTGAAGGTTCAGGCCAAAAGGGCCCAGGGTGGAAGTCTGCAAAATAACGTAGGATGTGAGCAGGTCGCAGGTGAGGAGACCGAAGATGCGGGGATTAGAGGCATCCTGTAGCCCAGACAGCACGGATGCTAGTAAACACTGGACACAGGGGAAAGCAGAAGAGCGGGTTCCACCTCCAAGCATTGAAGGCAAACCTGGGCACACCCCTGACTGTGAGTAGACCTGGACAGCCCCAATGCTGCCTGGCTTCTCCAATGGAGTGGTAACCCCTGAACAGAAGGGCTAAGCCATCTCGTGCCTGGATGCTCCCTACAATAGCCCCGCACAGCCTGGGTTGCATCCAGAGTAGGGTCTGGCTGGTGTTTGCTAAAGAGGTCTTTCAGTTACTGAAAAGAAATAAATAATTCATTGAATACCTTGATCTTTAGCAGGAAAAGAAAGAAAATCAAGTGGAGTCTTTGAGAGTGCCGAACTCCTTGTGAATGCAATGTGGTCTCTCTTCAGACAGCCACCTATTCCTCTAAGGAATAAAAATGTATTCATCTGTGCTCCAGTTTCCTTCTCTGTAAAACTGAATTCTTAATAAGAATTAAATAGCTTAACATAGGTGAAGGTCTTAGAACCCCACCTGGCACACAGCAAGCACTTAATACATTTCTGCTATTATTATTGTTATTTTTGAAGTAGAAACATGGCATCATGGAAAAGATATGTGATTTCTAATCAAGAAATGTGACTTCAAATGCTGGCTCTAAGACTTCCGAATTATGCAATCTTGGCCAGCCATTTTTCTTCTTTGGCTGAAAGAGAAATGGTAATCCCACACCCAGGGCTGTTATGAGTATCAGGTGACAATGCAGCTGAGAAAATCCTGCATACATTTTTCAGCACTGTCTGTGGATCAGAAGAGCTACGTGCGTGTATGTGCCTGTGTGCGTGTGTTCCTTTCAGCGCTTTATGATGGGTGTCTGTGTCTTTCAGGAATAACCAATCCCTTGGGATGGGGGTGATGTCTAGTGAGTGTTATCTGAGAAGTGGGTAGGAGAAATGCCAAACTTATATCAAAAAGCCCATGCACAACCCCCAAGGGAAAATGCCTCTACCTCTTTCTGTGGAGTAAAGGTGTAGAAATCTGTTAAAAGGGCAGGGATTTTGTCACTTTTGCCTATTGCCATTCAGGCCTACCTGCCCTCAACACCTGAGGACAGCAGCTATGCCCTGCCACAACCATCTCAGAACGTGACTCTGGTCTGGCTGAGGTGGGAACCTTATCCTCTTAGACCAGGGTACCAGATGCTAAGCCAATAGAAAACCACATGCTTCAACGTACTTACTTGTATTTGGGATGTACTACTTCTTGACAACAGACATTTGCACCTGAATTGCTTCTGCAACATTAACCAGTTATTTTGCTTGAGATATTTTTAGTGCTGCGCTACAGTCAAGGACAAACTCCAAAAGCATGAACTGCTATTAACATAGAGACCCCCATTCTGGTTTCCTGCTCTCTTTCTGTTTCTTCATATGTGTATATGCCTGCTATAGACAAATCACATCTGTACACTGCACTTGAATCTTTTCCAGATACCATAAGTCTGATCTTAACAATGAGAAGCAGATAAGAGAAGAGAAGCCTTTCAAACCTTGAAGCTGCGTTTCAGAAATAGTTACAAATAGAGATGGAAGCTATTAGGCCTGTTCCCAAAAGAATGTGAATAGAATGAAAAAATCCATCTCAGTGTGGATGAAAGAAAAATGAGATATAGGGTTGTTGGGTTCTTTTTGGTCAGCGTATTGGTATGATAAAGGGAAAACTGAACTCTGAACATGTACGAGTCTGATATTTATGAGCCACCAAATTTATCATTTATATCACTTTATTGGACCTCTTTGTCTTTATTGCTATCACTACCGCTGCTAATAGTAATGATGATTAGTGAGTGCTGCTCTGTACCAGCTAGCGGGCCCCTCACTTAACAAACAGTATTTTGTCTAACCCTCACAATGACCCCACAAGAAGATATTGTTAGTTCTGTCTTATAGGAGAGAAAATTAAATCTTCTGGGGGTGAAGAACCTGAGGCCTGGGGGCCATATGTGGCCTTCTGGAGTGCAGCCTTTCGACTGAATCCAAATTTTACAGAATAAATCCTTTTAAGAAAGGGCTTTGTTCTGTGAAGTTTAGATTCAGTCAAGGGGCAGCACTCAGGAATCTGGACAGCCATGTGTGGCCTTGAAGCTGCAGGTTCCCCACCCCTACGTATTGCTGACTGTGGGCTTTCTTTTTAGGATCATGTTCAAAGTTTGACACAGTTATTTCTTTTCTTTTCTTTTCTCCCTCCCACCTTTTTTTTTTTTTTTTTGAGTCAGAGTCTCATATTATTATCCTTAGTACAGTGCTGTTGCGTCGTAGCTCACAGCAACCTCAAACTCTTGGGCTCAAGTGATTCTCTGGGACTACTGGCATGTGGCTATTTTTACTAGAGATGGGGTCTCGCTCTTTCTCAGGCTAGTCTTGAGCTCCTGAGTTCAAGCAATCCACCTGCCTTGGCCTCCCAGAATGCTAGGATTATAGGTGTGAGCCAGGCCCGGCTGACTGACACAGTTATTTCTACTTGAGGAGGAACTGTGGGTGTATGGAGACCACCAAATAACAGCAAGATCTCCAAGAGGTGGAGATAAGGCCACCAGCTGGACACTCTGGCTAGCAGGCTGCTGGCTGCTGCACCTGAGATTCACCAAGACATCAGTCATGCTGTGTCTTAGTCAAAGGAGAACGATGGTGCTGAAGGCTTTCAGAACAAAGTCTGCACACTCCTCATCCACTTGGGCATTAGCCAATGCATTTCAATAGTTCTGTAGTCTACCCTTATGCTAGACAGGATTCTAGGCTGGTAATATTGTTTTCCTCAGAATGTTTTTTTATTGATAAAAATATTTGTGCATATTTATGGGGTACATATTTATTTGCTACATGCTGTAATGATCAAGTCAGAGTATTTGGGGTGCCCATCACCTTGAGTATTTATCATTTCTACATGTTGAGAACATTTCAGGTCCTCTCTTCTAGCTATTTGGAAGTACCATACAGGGTTGTTAACTGTAGTCAGCCCACTCTGCTGTGGAACATAGGAGCTTACACCTTCTATCTAACTGTATGTTCATACCCACTGAGCAACCTCTCTTCATCTCCCCCTCCCAGCCCACACCCTCCGCAGCTTCTGGTATCTATCACTCTATTCTCTGTCTCCATGAGATCAACTTTTAGCTCCCACATATGAGTGAGAACATGTGATATTTATCTTTCTGTGCTTGGCTCATTTCACTTAACACAATGACCTCAAGTTCCATCTGTCTTGCCGCAAATGACATGATTTAATGGCCAAATAGTATCCCACTGTGTATACTGTACATACCACATTTTCTTTATCCATTCATCCATTGGTGGACACTTGGCTATTATGAATAGTGCTGCAATAAACATAAAAATATAATAGTGCTGTACATGGGTGTACAGGCATCCCTGGGATGTACTGATTTCTTCTCCTTTGGATAAATAATCACTCATGGGACTGCAGTTCATAAGATAGTTCTAATTTTAGTCTTTTGTTCCTCAGTATTCTGACGGCCTTGCTCCCTTGCCTTGTAGAGTTGGGTATTGGGGCTGAGAAGCTTGAGGCCATTCAAATCCCTGATCCTTTCTATGTGAATTATTTACTTTCTTGGAAGTTTTGCTTTGGGGGACTTCTCTTTGCTTCCAGTGTTATGAAATTACACAATTCTGTGACTTAGTGTGGGTCTTTTTTTTTGGTAAGCACCCTCAATATGAATATTTATGTTGTTTACCTCTAGGGACATTTTAAAACAGCTTTCTTGAGATATACTCTACACATCAGAACATTCATCCATTGAAAGTATACAATTCAATGGGTTTTGGCATATTTACAGAGTTGTACAATCAGCACCATGATCTAATTTTGAAATATCACCGTCACCCTGAAAACAAACCTTCCATCCCTTTGCAATCATTCTCTATCCTCCCCCAATAGCCCTGAGCAGCCACTGATCTATTTTGGGGGGTTATTCTTTAGAATTATTACTTTAATAATCCTCCTTCCATTTTCTTTGTTCTCTCTTTCTGGAATAGCTATTATTCAGCTATTGATCCCCTTGACTAGTGTTTTAATTTTCCTTATCTTTTCTCTCCTATTTCTGTTCCTCTCTCTTTGTCTGTTCTGCTTTAAAGTAAATTTCCTCAACTTACCTTTCCAAATCTTTCATTGAAAATTTCATTTCAGTCACAACATTTTTTACTTTGCTGGAGTTCTTCTTTTTGTTCTCTGTATGTTCCTCTCGTCACCTCCTGTTCCTTCTTCATGGATGTGATGTCTTATCTCTCTGAAGATAAGGCTTGAAGTTTCCTTCTGCTGCTTGCATTAGATGTGTCCTTTGAGTCCTTCCTTCCTTGGGTTGGTTTTGGCCTCTGACTTTCATACTAGAGCTTCCTCATTGTTTGGTGAGTTTTGACCATCGACTTAGAAGTGCTCAGAAGTATGTCTCTGTGTGTGGCAGTGGCTCATTGGCTGGTGATCTTCACCGTAGAGGAGACAATCTCAGCCTGGCAAGATGTTCTCATCACCCAGGAAGCTTTAAACACAACATGAGTGCCAGGGCCCCCTCCCTGGAGCACCTATTTTAATTGGTAGGAACCCTGGTTGGAATTCATATTTTTTAAAGCTCCCCAAATGATTCTATTGTTCAGTCCCCTTCCCTGAGGGGTCCTCAATCACCAATACATGGGATATACTTTTTCTTTTGTGCTTATCATATTCCTTAAAAGACAGTCCTTCAATCTCCCACCTTATGGGTAGGTACATGTCTTGCTGCTAAGGTTTTAGGACCCCAATAAGAGAAGGGCCTAAGGTTCTTCTGACTGGAGAATCAGTATGTAGGTATGTAGACATTCACATTATTCCTGTCCTCTGTATAGAGGTTGCACACTTGACTGGGCCTTGCAGGGCCCTGACTAGAGCCAGATTATAAATCTCTAGTCCAGTGGATCAACAGTAGCAGCAGCAGCACCTATAAGTGTGTTGAAAATGCAAATTCTCAGGCCCACCTTGGACCTGCTATGTCAGAAATTCGGGAGGTGGGGCCCAGCGACCTGGGTCTGAACAAGCTTTTCAGAGCTTCCATACACTCACTCATCTTTAAGAACTACTCTCCTCATTTTCTGGGGATGGTGAGAACAGACACTGGTCTTCTGTTGGGGAGAGGGGAGCATAGCAGCCAGTTCACAGCAGGGAATCCGAGTTAAGGATCCAGGAGCTTCTCATGCAAAGTCTCAGCTACTCTTCCTATTCCTGGAATCACCTGCAGACCCACTTTTAGAAGTGCCTGGGCCCCCAAGACCAGTCTGAGATTTCATATTGGAAAGCTGTGAAGTGGGGCCCCTCTCCAATGTCCAGTTTTCATTTTTATGGTCTTCTAAGACACTCTCAGCTCTTTCATCTGCTTTCCAGTTCTGAGATCTTATTGTTCTAAGATTTGATTTTCTCTTCTCTTTTGCAGTTCCCTTTATCCTTGTAGCTCATATCCATTTTAATCCCTTTTCTGTCACTATGAGTGAGGTTGCCAGGAGGTATTTAATTCATCAGGTTTCACTGAAGTCTCACAATGTAGATTAAGTGAATAAAGAACAGCATGGGGGAAAAGTAAATATAAAAATATTTGCTTCCTCTACATAACAAAGAAAGAAATAATAAAGAATGAAACCTTGATATATGAGTTCATTTATTTGTATATGCTTGTTTATGTGTTTTAATAGACAGAACGGAAGGATATCCTCCCAACTGTTAGCATGACTTACCTCAGGCCTCACAGATGTGTAGGGGGGGCTATTCTTTTACTTACTTACCTCTGAATTATTTGAATTATTACAAAAAGCAATTATTACTTGAGTGATTAAAAATATTGAAAATATTTGCTTTATATACACTTATGCCTTTTAAAATTCATATAGCAACCTATGTGACCCACTCAGGGGTTGACAGACCTGGATGTTCAGGGAACAAATACCCCTTTAATGCCCTGATGTTGTCTCAGATTTAGGATATGCCTACACAAAGCCAGGAAAAATCCAAGTATTCAAGTAGTGAAGTTCAGACTTTAGCCTGTTTTCATCCTGATGTTTGATATAGTTTCATGAGAGGTTCTCAAGCCTGACTGCGTGGTGGTGATTAGTACGTGGAGTACTTAACAACAGCAGTAACAATGACAATAAAACCCTTCTTGGCCCCAACCTCAGACTTGTTAAATCTCCAGGTGATTCTAGACAGGGTTGATATTCATTTGTGTGGATGAATCTAATCTAACAATCTAATCGATTGTTAGAAACCAATTAAACTAGCTGCTGTTGTTTAAATATTTGTCCCCTTCAAAACTCGTGCTGATGCTTGGCACCCATTGCTCAGTGGTTAGGGCACTGGCCACACACACTTGGGCTGGTGGGTTCAAACCCAGCCTGGGTCTGCTAAACAATGATGACAACTACAACAAAAAAAATAACTGGGCATTGTGGCAGGCACCTGTAGTCCCAGCTACTTGGGAGGCTGAGGTAAGAGAATGACTTGAACCCAAGAGTTTGAGGTTGCTGTGAGCTGTGATGGCACAGTACTCTACTGAGGGTGATAAAGACTCTGTCTCAAAAAAAAAAAGAAAGAAAATTCAGGCTGAAACTTAATTCCCAATGTGGCAGTATTGAGAGTTGGGGCCTTTAACAGGTAGTTGAGTCGTGAAGGCTTCATGGATTATTGGGTTATCACAGGAGTGGCATTGGTGGCTTTACCAGAAGAGGAAGAGACCTGAGCTAGCACACTCAGCTCCCTTGCTATGTGATACCCTACTCTGCCTCAGGACTCTGCAGAGGGTCGCCACTACCAAGAAGCCCTCACCAGATGTGGTTCCTTGGCCTCAGACCTCTCAGGATCCATAACTGTAAGAAATAAATTCCACTTCTTTATAAATTATTCAGTTTCAGGTATTGTGTTATAAGCAACAGAAGACAGACCAAGACACCAGCCCTCTGGTGTCACTCAGATCTCACAAACAGGTTGCTTTCCTAGATTTTTAAAAACTCTTCAGGCCAGGTGTCATGACTCATGCCTATAACCCTATCACTCTGGGAGGCCAAGGTGGGAGGATCCCTTCATCTCAGGAGTTTGAGACCAGTCTGAGCAAGAGTGACACCCCCCATCTCTACTAAAAATTGAAAAATTAGCCTGGTGTTGTGGTGGGCACCTGTGGTCCCAGCTACTTGGGAGGCTGAGGCAGGAGGATTGCTTGAGCCCAGGAGTTTGAGGTTGCTGTGAACTAAGCAGACATTATGGCACTCTAGCCTTGACAACAGAATGAGACCCTAACTCAAAAAAAAAAAAAAAAAGAAAGAAAGAAAGAAAGAAAAAAAGAAAAGAAAAGAAAAAGAAAAACTCTTCAACTTTCTGACATCACATAGCACAATACCATGGAAGTTTTTAGCCTGAGTCTTAAAATATAGCCTAGTTTTGGCTTTTCTAGAAGCACAGTGATGAACTGAGCTGGTTATCTCACAGCATTTCCAAGCTGGATGTTTTCCCATGGGTCCTAGAGATCATGCAAGTCTTCATTGCACAGATGAGAAAATGTCACCCAAAGGGGTTCTTCCACAGATTTACTATATTGGGCGTGGATGGGGAGGGGGAGAGAGAGAGACAGTGTTTGTGTGTGTGTGTGTGAGAGAGAGAGAGAGAGAGAGAGAAAGCGTATGTGTGAGAGAGAGGAACAGAAAGGAGGAAGAGGAGGAAAAGGAGGAAGGGAGTGTTATAAAAGACTTGTATTACTTTGACTCATTTATGTAGCTGGTTTTATTCTATATTATGTCAGGAAGGTTCTCTAAGGATTGGTTTTACGTAAACTTGTTGAAAAAAATCAGGTAAGGTCCAAATGAACTGTTGAGAATTGCTCATCTGGCTCATCTATCCTTCCTTGTGGGTTTGTACTAACTCAAGTTCTGGCCTTGGCCTCTTGAAAAAAGTAAAAAACAGATACATATTTTTAAGTTTCTATATCTTTAACTCAGTGCACTTCTCCAAGAGGTGGGCATTTTTCCTTTGCAGTTTTATTGAAAGTATTTTGTTTCAGAAAGAAATCCTCTGGCTTACCCTGAAATCTCCCAAAACAAATGGCGTTCTGTGAGAACAAGGCCTTGGACTACCTACAGGTTCGTGTGTCTGAGAGCGGTAGAAGGCCTGCCCGTTGTGTTTTTCTTTTTGAGGTCAAAGTGAGTAATAAAGACAAGATGGCTCAGAGCAGAAAATAGGTTACCTATGTCATAAGCTGGGACTGTAAGATTAGGAGGGAGGAAGGACGTTCATGCTTATCAGACAAAAATTTAGTAGTGCATTTTCTTCTGTTAAAATCATATTGCATTCCCCATGCTGGGCCATTACAATGTCATCTCATGTGTATATGTTATCACAAATGCACATTTATGAATTCTTAGTTGAATCTGCTAACCTATATGTACAGTTTTATCATAAGCTTGCATTATTTAGATTTATACACTGTCGTATGTACAAAACTGTGTCATTTCCTCATGTTACATCCCATGGACACATGTCTATGTATAATTGTGGTGGCCACCAGCAGTCCCTAGTGTCCTACATTCTAGCTACTGATGATATCACTGATTTTTTTCTTAACAAGATACAGCTTTGTTAGTACATACTTTACAGCCTATATATTTCACCCATTTTAAAAGTACAATGCAATTAGTTTTAGTACATTTGTAGAGTTTTGCAACCCTCACTACAATCTAGCTTTAGAACAGTCCTGTCACCCCCCAAAGGTCTCTCATACTCATTTGCAGTTAACCCTTTTCTCACCCCTCGGCCTAGGCAACTACTAATCTACTTTCTGTCTCTGTAAGTTTTTCTTTTCTGGACATTTGGTATAAATGGAATCATATCTAATGTAGTCTTCCTTCACTTAGCATAATGTTTTTAAAGTTGTTGCACATTTTGAAGTCGTCACATGTGTCAGTAACTCACTCCCTTTTTACTGAGTAGTATTCCCCTGTACGGACACATGGCATTTTGTTTATCCACTCACTAGATGAAGGAGATTTGGATTGTTTCTACTTTTGGCTATTACGAATAATGCTTCTGTGACTATTTTCGTACAAGTTTTTGTGTGAACAAATGTTTTCATTTCTCTTAGCGGGATACCTAGGAATGGGATTCTTGGGTCACAAGCCAAATGTATGTTTAACTTTATAAGAACCACCAAAGAGTTTTTTTAAGTGGCTGAACAGTTTTGCACTCTTACCGGAAGTGTATGAGCGTTCCAGTTGCTCCCTCATCAGCCTTCATTAAGTATCTTTTATTTTAGCCATTCTAATTGATGTGTAGTGGTTTTGATTTGCATTTCCCTAATCACTAAAAATGTTGAGTCTCTTTTTGTTATTTACTAGTTATTTGCTCTCTGAACTTTGCACCTTTGTCAAAAATCAGTTGACCATATGTTTGAGGTCTGTTTCTGGACTCTCTATTGTGTTTCGTTGATTTATTTGACTATTATTATTTCAATACCACATAATCCTGATTACTGTAGCTTTAAAATAAGAGCTGAAATCAGGTAGTATATGCTTTCCAACTTTGTTCTTTTTTTTCAAGTGTTTCACCTATCTTAAGTCCTTTGAATTTCCATATGAATGACAGAAGTAACTCATCAATTTGTACAAGATAGGTTATCACAATTTGGTTTGGAATTACCTGGCATCTATTGATTAATTTGAGGAGACTCGACATCTTAAAAATGCTGAGTCTTCCAATTTACAAACATGAAATATTTCTCTATTTATTTAGGTCTTCTTTAATTTTCCTCAGAAATGTTTTCTAGTGTACTAGTCTTGCATGTCTTTTGATTGATATGTTTCTAAGCATTTCATAGTTTTATGCTATCATTGACTTTCAAACTTCAATTTTTGATTGCTATTAGTATATAAAAATATAATTGATTTGAGTATAATGATCTGGTATCTTGAAGCCTCTTAAACTCACTAGTTATGGTAGTTTTTTTGTGTCCCATAGGATTTTTAGTCCATAGCCAATCACATAGTCTACAGAGCTGAAATTTCTGGGGCTCATTATTCTTTTGTGTAGACCCATTATTTTCATCTGGTATAATTTTCTAATGTATGAAGATTTTCTTTAATACATCGTGTGCTGGGGGCCTGCTACTGATAAGTTTTTTGACTCTTATATGTCTGAAAAAGTATTTTGCTTTTATTTATTTATTTTTTTTTTAGAGACAGAGTCTCACTTTGTGGCCCTCGATAGAGTGCCGTAACATTACACAGCTCACAGCAACCTCCAGCTCTTGGGCCTAGGCAATTCTCTTGCCTCAGCCTCCAGAGTAGCTGGGACTACAGGCACCCACCACAACACCTGGCTATTTTTTGTTGCAATTTGGCCCGGGGCTGGGTTTGAACCCACCACCCTTGGTACATGGGGGCAGCATGAGCCATAGGTGCCCACTGAGCCATAGGTGCCGCCCTATTTTGCTTTTATTGTTGAAAGGTAATGTTATTGGGTCATAGAATTCTAAATTGACAGATTCCCTTTCAGTAATTTAAAGATACTCTTTTTTCTTTCTATTTCCAAATAGAAGTCTGCTATCATGCTCACCTTTATTCCTCTACATATACCGTTTCTTTTTTCTGGCCACTTTTTAAGATTTTTCTCATATAACTGTGATGTGCCTTGGTGTAATTTTTTTTCATGTTTACTATACTTGGGGTTCATTGAGTTTCTTGGATCTATGATTCTATGTTTTTCATATATTTGGAGAAATTTGGGGCCATTTTTTCTAACATTCTTTTCTGTCCCTCTCTCTCTCCTCTCCTTTGGGATCTCCAGTTTCTCATTGGCTTATTTTAGATTCCCCCAAATATCAACAACTGTAGCCCATAGATGAGACATGGAGGTGGTTATACAGTTAGTTTTTGATGCAGTCTTGCAGAATAGCAAGGAGGAAGAAATAATCAAGTTAAGATAGGGAACACACAGGATAAAAAGTCAGAAATTCCTTGTTCAAACTGCACCGTAATTAACTATGTGACTTTGGACCAGTCACTTTGTCTTTCTGAATCTCAATTTCCTCTACTGTGAAATCTGAGTTGTTTCAAATGACATCCAAGATTCCCTCCAGCTTACAATGTTTTTGGTTCTAAGTAAATTTTGGTGGAAGAAAAGGGAAAGAAAGAATTGCAAATCTCATCTCCTCACATTCCCCTAGCATCCATTCATCTTCTCTCGTCTCAGGTTAGTTTGAACAATTTGAGTTCAATAGGATTAGGGAACTAGGTTATTTGGACCCATCCTGTCACTGACAACTGGATTTTTAAAAGTCCTTAAAAGCAGCTCAGCGCCTGTGGCTTAAGTGGCTAAGGCGCCAGCCACGTACACCCAAGGTGGTGGGTTCGAATCCAGCCCAGGCCCGCCAAACAACAATGACGACTGCAACCAAAAAATAGCTGGGCATTGTGGCAGGCACCTGTGGTCCCAGCTACTTGGGAGGCTGAGGCAGGAGACTCGCTTGGCCCCAGGAGTTGGAGGTTGCTGTGAGCTGTGATGCCACGGCACTCTACCCCACAGCACTCTACCCAGGGGGACAGTTT
>NW_003852537.1:2449689-2452730 GCF_000181295.1 Otolemur garnettii | reverse complement strand
GTAAACAGAATACTTATGCCATGTTGGCCCTTGCAAAGGAACTGATTTATTATTGGCTTAAATCCCTAATGCTCCAGTGACTGAGAATTTCAGGACATAGTTTATTGTCAGCTAATGAATGAGATAATGACATAAAGGATGGGATTCATTTCTGTAATAAATTCTTTATTTAATATTAGTTGTGTCCAAGGAATAAGATATTCTGTCTGGAATAAAAACTGCCATAACATAAGAGCTCTTACATCATTAAACTACCTGACATGACCTCCAAGATCTTATGGCATAATTAGACAATTTTGAAACCATGTTTCCTAATCTTTCCATGGGCTGTAGAAAAGATGTGAAATTATGCTGGGCAGGCCCTCCTCCTCCCCGACACTTACTTTCCTTGTTGCTTTTCGTTTCTTCCAACAGTAAAGCATGCTGTGAAATTGAGTTTCAATCTCATTCTTTTCCAATCCATCAGCTCAGATTCTGATCACAGAACAGGTCAATGTGCTAGCTTTTGACATTTCTATTTCAGATTTGTCAGAATAGTCCTTCAAAGGCATATGCTTATAATGGTGATTGATGATTCAACAAAACTTTAGTGGGGTCACCTTTAATTTGGGCTAAGAGGAGGAAAAAACCCTCTGTATCTCCTGGTTATCAATATCAACCCACAAAGGTGGGAGGATCATAGAAATAACTCTTATTCAACCCAAGCCAGCCCACAGATTCCCCAAAGATTGTGCTCAAAGCAAATATTATGGCAACAAGAACGTAAGCAATTTTGGGAGGAAATAAATGTTCTTAGTCTTCTGCCTTGTTTCCAAGATTCCATTTGCAGTGTTTGTACATGTGTTCTCTGAGGCTGAGATTCCATAAGGAATGTTAAGCACGATGCTGTAGACAATAGTTGAGGCTGAATTTAATGGGAAAGTCTATTCCTTGTTTTTGACTTCTTTTCAATGGATGCCCTTTCAAGGTTTTCATTTTCTGGAATAAAACCACTTCTCTATTCCTTAATCTCTCAAAAGACAGTCAACATTGGGAAGACTTTGGTTTCTGTTGTTTTTCCTGGGTGTAGGAATTTCCAATGTATAATTGAAATTGCAATATTGTAGTCTTGACTGTAATTTTCAGGCCATCCAGTAACCTTCTGGACAAAGAAGTTAGGAGGCTTTTACTCTAAATTACTATGTTATCTACTTGTGGGAATAATATTTTCTGAAGCATTTGGCCTCTGTACACAACAACACACCTTTTACAACAAATATTTATCGAGCACTTACAACGTGCCAGGCACTAGTCTAGTGCTGGAGACACAGAAGTGAAAAAAACCAAAGCTTTTATCTTTTATCATTACCAGTTGAGAGAATATTTCCTGGCCTGTTTACTCTATCAGTATAACCTTCAGCAAGATTTGAAGTATCATGAATTGCACTTATGTAATAATTTGAGGATTAATGTTGATTTCAAATGCGAGGGAAATGGCAATCTTGCCACCGTGTCACCAGCAAACACACGTGTTTTTTATACTTCCAGTGCTTAGGTGGTTTTTAAGCCAGAACACATATCACTTATTTGTTTAAAAATAAAGATTAAACATCAGAACATCAGCTTCAGTCTCAAGTAGTTTAATGCATATTTATTTTGTTATGGGATTTGGAAATTGAGATAATTTTTTTTAGTGCCAAAATGGCAAAGAAAAATATGAAATACAATAAAAAGAATGAAGTCTAAGCTTTGACCTAAAATATCACACATTGACTCAGCTGCTCTTTGCTCTCACATGCCATGAGACTTTTTTTTTTTTTATTTTGGCATTAAATGACCTTATCTGTCAAATGCAAAGACTCAAGGCTGCAATATAGCATTATGCCTTTGTTCTCATAACCCTTTTACTACCTTATATAGTTTTCAGCAAGCTAGACTTAAAAACAATTATAATACAGTATCACTTTCCACAAAAGATTTTTCCTTCTAAGGGTAAATATTTCCTAATAAATCCAACTGAGATTCTCTTGAGTGGGAGAGTAAAATAAAGATTGCTTAACTGATTCTTGTTGAAAAGAAAAGAAAGTCTTATTGAGAGAATTGATTTATTTGGGTTGCTTAAATTTAAGAGAAATGTCCTCTACCTCCTTCCACCCAGATGAACTGTTCATTAGCCCACAGAACTGAATCACAGAGCAAAAGAAGAAAGAGTCTGGATGGAATAAGCCGCCACCTCTGCAACAAAAGCAGCAACGTACATGAAGGGTTTAATTCTCTTCATGTGGTCTAGGGCGAATGGAGATGGCAACGGGACATTGGGAACAGAGACGAACATATTTTCCTGGTGGAGGCTGATAATGGCACAATTCCTCTCTGATTAGCAGTCTAAAATATGCAGTCATTTTGCCCCTTTCATTCAACTAAGAGGCGGCTATTCCAGGTGTGAACATCAGTATTCCAGGGGGAATAAATGCTTCACTGAGATGAAAGAGACAATAAGAATTTTAGCTCAAAGCTCAAGGCTGCACTGAACCTAATCTGTGGACAATCCATCATTGGAGAACTTGTTTGGGCTCTGATCCTCTAATTTCAATTGCTTTGGGGGCTCAGGACCTCTGACAGTGCTGGGACAGAAGTCTGTTCCTTTATAATTTCACCTTAGCCCCCATCAAGTGGTGTTACGGATACTGCAGAAAAGGATGCTAAACCTCCCCCCAGCATTTATGTGACACTTCCATCTGGATGTCCAGATGGAAGAATTTTAGAAAGTTTGGAATATGTAGACATTCAAGACACAAATTCCCACTTCCCTTTTAAAAACTGAACATTGTTACTATTCATTTTGTTCATTCTTGCAAGTATTTGTTCTGGTCACCTGGCAAAATAATAACCCTCTTCCTCCTTATAGATGATAGGTGAGTGCTGCTACTGAAGATGAGATAAATTTATCCTAAGGTATCCTTGGAAATAGAGAACTTACTTGGAAGAGAGGACTGAAAGTTAGAGTTTACTAACTACACATCTTGTTTTTATCCCCAATGGCTTCAACCTTCCTTTCTTTT
>NW_003852537.1:2422698-2449447 GCF_000181295.1 Otolemur garnettii | reverse complement strand
CCTTAGGTGTATGTGGCTGGCGCCTTAGCCACTTGAGCCACAGGCGCCGAGCCAACCTTCCTTTCTTTTGCCCTCTCTTCTGGATACCCAGAACTTCCATTCTACCATGCCCTCCACTATCCTTTTCTAGGGCTAATTTAGTTCTCAACTTCTTCATGAAAATGTTCCCTACCATTCTCACACAGTAACTTTTTCATACAAAGTTGCAAATTGGATTGGTTATGCTGAACAAAACCTTCTGTTTCTTTCCCTTATCACTATTCCAGTTGTGCACAAAGACATGCAACAGATATGTACTGAAAGAGGGAAGTGCATAAGACCTAGACGTTGCTCTTAAGGAGCCCACAGTCCACTCAAGAAGATAATTATAACACAGGGCTTAAAGTAGTAAAACAAACTACCATTCTTTATTGTTATTTCAGACTGAGCAAAATCAGGTAAACTCAGGTGAACAAAACCATGAAGGATGAATTGGATTTATAGTTCTAGAAATGGGGGGAAGGTCATTCCAGATGTAGGAAACCTGAGTCCCAAATCCAAAGCTTAAAAATTGTGAGTTGTGTGTGAAGAGTATCAGTTCACTTTGATTGAAATGAAGAGTAGATTAAAGGATATAATGGCAAATGTATAGGAAGTTGGGAGGGAGATGACAGAAATGAGTTACAAATCTCCACAGGGAAATTCTGAAGGGTTCTGAGTAGGGGAACACAATGCTTTAGCACTGTACTTGAGGAAACTGACCTAGCAATAGAACGTAAAAGCTGAAATAGAAATAATAGAGTTGGAAAGCTTAGTCAGGAGGCCATTGTATGTTTAGGACCTCAAGTTTATGAGGTTGTAGTAGTGATAATGCAGTAGATATACTGTAAAAATAGAATAGGATCAGAATTTGAATGAGTTTGGGGAATGAAGGAGACACAGATGACTCCAAAGTTTTGAATCTGAATGACTTGGAAAGTATTAATTATGTCATTAATAAAAAATAGGGAAGACAAGAGGAAGATAGGAGGGAAGAGAGCAATAAATTTAGTTGGTGACATTGAATTAGAAGTGCTGGTAGTTTATCCTTGAGATGTCCAACATGCAACTAGTTTTTTATGTTCTGGAGCTTGGCACATATTAAGGACAGAGTCTGCTATGGTTTGAATATGTCTCCCAAAAGTTCCTGTGTTGGAAACTTAATCCACAAAGCAATAGTACTGGGAGATGGGCCTAATAAGGGGGAACAGGGTCATTCTGAATGGATTAATGTAGTTGTGGTAGAAGTGGCCAGTCGTCACTAGCGCAGACTGTTGTAAAAGCCCAGCTCCGGGTGCTTTCTCTCATGCAGGTGCCCTCTGTCTCGTGTGCTTGCTTCCACCTCTGCCATGGGATGACCCCTGCCGGACGCCAGCACCGTGCTCTGAGACTTCTTTACTTCCAAATAAACTTTAAAAAAAAAAAAAAAGAATTAGTCTGTGGTATTCTGTTATAACAACATGAAATGGACTAAGATAGAGTCATTAACGAAACTTAAAAGCATAAAACTGCTGGTAACAAGTATAAGTGAGAGAAGGGACAGAGCTATGGACAGTTAATTGTTGGACATGTGTGTTGACAAGACAGGCAATGAAAGAAGATCCAGGGAAGAAGAAAGAAGAAAAATGTTCAGAAATCTAAGAAAAAAACCAGAAAAATACCAATATCATAGAAACAAACAATGGAAAGTTTTTAATTAACAAAGGACTTAGCCATGTTCAATGTTTCAATAAATTCCAAGAGAATATGAAGAGTCATTGGAATTAATGGCAAATTGTTGATTTTTAAGAAAGCTGTTTTTAAAGAAGAATTTAGTCATTTTAATGGGTTCATGAGTATGTTGGGGAGTGATACAGAACAAAGGGCCCTTCCTGGGAATCAGAAGGCCTGAGGTCCAGCTTGACTGTGCAGTAGAGTAGCCATATGACCTCTTTTCAAATTATTCTGGAGCTCTTTTTCTTTGGGGAGGAAATCTTTCTTTAAAAAAGTTTTTAACTGACACGTAATAATTGTACATATTTATAGGACACAGTGATACTTCAACGCACATATACAATGTATAATGATGAAATCAAGGTAATTAGTATATCCATTACCTAAAACATTTCCTGGTACTGGGAATTCACAATCTTTTAGCTATTTAAAAATATACAATAAATTATTGTTAACTGTTGTCACTAGACAATATTGTACTGCTTGAAATCAGAGGATGCCGCCAAAAGCCTTTAGGGTTTGCTGAAATCATATGAGTAATATTAATACCCATTTCCCTCAAATATCCAGCCACAAGTGATCATATACTTATACAGGGGAAGTCTCTGAAAACTCAGTATCTCATATCACATGCTCCCAAAATTAAGCCAGAAATATGCTTTTCAATAAGAACCCAGATGCACTGAAGAAAGAACATTTGCTTTATCAGGGAGGGGGGCACTTATTTCTATTTTGTTCTCATAGCAGTAAAAACTCAGAATCACTTAAATGTTAAATATTATAAATCTTTAGTTGGGTCCGGGCACACAGTCTAGTGATATACTCTAAATGGTGGTGTAAAATAGTTCACTTTGACTGAATCTTCTGAGTACAGTTCAAAGTGAACTGCTTTATCTTGGGGGGTGGGGAGGAATATAGAAATGTGAGATATCAGTAAGTTTTCCTGAACTTCTTACCCCTTGTCAAGGAGGTTAGCCTGTTCTTTCTCAAATATTCTTGCCTTATTTAATCCTAAATGACATGTATCAAATAAAGGCACAACTTAAACTTCGTTTTAAAAAGGTTGTATATAATTCACCTCTAAGTTCAGTGGGGAAAAAAGTGAAGAAAAAGACAGCTAGCATCTATTGTGCACCAGCTATATGCCAAACATTTTCACATACGTTACCTCACTCAAGCCTGACAACAATATTATGTAGTAAATTTAGCTTTGATTTTAGATATAAGAAAACTGAGGCTTAGAGAGGTTAAGCCACTCTCTCAAGGCCAAATTGCAAGTTATAAAACTGAGACTGAAATGAGAACTGACTCCAAAGCTCACGCTCTTTCCATTCTACCATACAGTTCAATCTAGTGGAAAATCCACTCTTGAAAGCGTCTTAGCATTTTACATATAACAGGGTATTAGCCAGGATCTGCTGGAGCCTCTAAATTCTGTTTTATCTGCACTGAACCTCACACACACCCCCTGCTGTTATTTCCCCTTCCGATTGAAATTCAGCACCGAGGACAGTTCCTGAGTCATGTTTGCAGGAAGCTGTCCTTGGATTCTGTTACTGAGCTAACACTCCCATTCTGCACTTCCCAAGTGGCACTGAGAAAGAGAGGAGGAAATGTAAGAAAGTATAAGATGGGATCCTCTGACACCATGGTGGAAATTAGCACATTTCCCAGAAGACCAAGATAAAAATGCATGTGAGAAGAACAAGGGAACCAAACAGATGGGGCAATAAAATGGAGGCGGAATGAGCTCATCAGGATTCCCAGCACACAGTTTAAGTCCATACTGGGCTCTCAGCTGACCTGGGACCAGCAGACATAGTGAATGAGTGGGTGGTTACTATGCAGCAGCATCGGCTACACTAAAAGCTTAGGTGGAGCTGATTCACTGCTGCTGCAGATCTGCACGACTTTTCAAGTGGAGGAAAAATCTGTGGGCCCTGGTCTCTGCCACTCACATAAGTGTCCTCATGAGTCATATATGCAGGATCGTTCAGGTAGACAAGGTTGTTGGGCTGTGAGTAAATAGAGGATTTCTTGTTGTTGAGAGCAGGTTTTAATCACAGCTACAAGCATCTCCTTGTGTGAAGGTTCACCTGCTGTATCACGTAACCACCCTGCCTTCCCACACTCACCCTTGACTACAGGTGGTTCATAACGCACAGAGCAAAAATTAGGTTCTAAAACGATCCTCACTTTGAACAATTATTCCTTCTTTTCCAAACTGCCAAGCTCTTGAGTATAGTCAGAAGTGCTTTGGAAGAGTCTAGTCTAACCCCCTTATCTTATAGGCAAGGAAACTAAAGTCTAGAGAGGAGAAATGACTGGCCTAGTCAGAGACCTAGTGACAGAGTTGGTGCTAGGACTCAGACCTCGTTACTAAGACAACAGACTTTTCACTGTGTCAGGAAGATAAAATAAAACCCCAAATACCACATACTCTGTTTACTAAGACCTCTGATTATACTGCCTCCCAAGAAAATAACATCTCAATGCCTGAGTCGTTCTATCTGAACTTTGGTATTTTTTCTAATTATCTCTCATGTTGGAATCTCTTTTAAGAAATTTAAAAGTAATTATTTGTCTATTTTTATTCCTGTAAATCACTTTCCTTGTTCAGGAGGAAATTTGAATTCTGGAAATACACCTGAAATACACTTTTGTTTAATTATTAAAGGAACAAGCTCTGTTTCAAATAGCTGCAAGTATCAATGTATCAGTCTGTGTCAAGAAAGGATGTATGGAACAATATAGGAACAATAATACTCTATTGTTTCATCCAATTAAGATCTACCTAGGTCAAACCTATGAGTGAAAATTGAAAAGTCACATCCTTATCCTAATAATCTCCAACTGTCTGGATTTGGTGCCTATGAGTCATCTAAAATGCAACATTGTATAAAGTACTTAGCAACATTGTTGCCTTCATTATTGCAATTTGTGTATAGGTATGCTTACTACCACTTTTAGGGTTTTCCAGGAGCTGAAAAATGATGTATGAAGAGTTAGTCTATTCAAGGACATATTTACAAGGTGGAACTGATAGCTCCTGTTGATGCAGACTAACAGAAGTTATGTTACTCACCCCCCATTTCCCACCCCACAGCTTTTCTACTAATGAATATTCTTACCTGAACCATCATTACTTCCATTGTTCTCTGCTTTGGGTACCACGTAGACCAGGTTTTTTATTTCTTATTTTTATCCATGAAGTGATTCACATGAATAAAACTTTTCTGTGATTTAGCAACACTGTCCTTGAAAACCCCACGACTATTTACATAACAGAAGCTATTGTTTGAAGTGTAAAGCAGGTCAGAATTTGGTTTCTAGAGATTAATCACTGCAGTCTATTTTATATTATCATAATAATTTCATTTATTTTGATACAATTTGTTTTCAGAACCAAACTCAGCTTCTGTGCACAAATGACAAATCCATTTGTTTCTAGTATAATGGATAATATGATTAATGACCTTGCAACAGGATTTCTTAAAAACAGAGAGAGGAAAAAAATAAAGATCTCCATTAATAATGTGCAGTAAACCACTTCAGTCTGTAGCTATGCATCAAAATCACTCTGGACTTGTGTGTAAGCCACAGACAGACAAGATTTTGAAACAAATTCGCTCCTTCATTTTGAGGTTTCTATACATATTTGTTCTGTCTCCAAGAATCTGAGACCAGAGATCTCAAATTGGGAAAATGGACATTGTGGCCCTTGTTTACGGGAGGGGACACTGTTTTACTACGTAGCAGCAGAGATCACTCCAGGCGAATGAACTTCATCAAGCTCAGGTCTTGCTGAATAAGGTCACAGATGGAGGGCTGTCACTGGACACACGTGAGAGCTCTGCGTGTGGCTTCGTGACTACGGCCCCAGTAGGCATCCAGCGCCCGTCCCGGTCCCGGTCCCAGCAGCCAGAATTCCCTCTGAGCGTCCTCGGGAGCGGCGCGGGCGGGAGCAGGAACCCTCCGGAGGCGGCCGTCGTGCGGCTCCTTCCCGCTTCTAGAGGGAGGAGGCGGGGCCCTGACGGAGAGGCCCACGCCTGCCGCGGGGGTGGCTCGCGAAGGCGGCCCGGGATCGACTCCCGCCGGGGCTCCTCTTTGTGGAGCGGGTCTGACACCCGCTCAGAGCGACGGGGACGCACAGCGAGGCCCAGCGCCGCGCCGGAAGCCCGCAGCCTCCGGGGGGCGCCGGAGCATTGGGGGTTCATGGATTCTTTTCAGCCCGGGACGCCCGCGTCCTCGGCGGGCTCGAGGGACGCATGGACACGGCAGACCCAGGCTTCCGAGGGCTCCTCGGGTCCTTTGGGACCTCAATCCTCCCTCCCAGGGGGCCCCGGAACCTGGCACTTGCGTCCTAAGCTCCAGCCCACGCGCCAGCCAGGCTGCCCAGCGCACGGTGAGAAGCGCCCCCGCCCCGCCCTCCGCATGACGCGCACCCGGCCAGGCCAATCAGAGATCGCGGCGGGCGCCCCACTCGCCGCCCCCCCCATCAAACCCTAGCTTAAGACAGGGAGCGCGAGCCTGGCCAGAACGCCGCGCGGTGCGGAGGGTGCGGCTACGCGACGACAGTTGGCGCCGGCTCAGCGCTCCACGAGACCGGCCGCTGCCAGTTACCAAGGCGCCATCCGGCGCTCGCCCCGACGGCGGCCCTGGCCGCGGATGCTGAAGTGAACGCGGCGGCACCGGGATGCTGGCGCTGCTGGCCGCCGGCTTGGCGCTCGCCGTAGTTGCCGGGGCCCAGGACAGCCCGGTGCCCAGCAGCCACTTAGTGTGCACCGCTCTGCCCCCGGAGGCAGTTCGCACTGGCTGCCCGCTGCCCGCGATGCCCATGCAGGGCGGCGCGGTGAGCCCCGAGGAGGAGCTGCGGGCCGCGGTGCTGCAGCTGCGGGAGACCGTCGTGCAGCAGAAGGAGACTCTAGGCTCGCAGCGCGAGGCCATCCGCGAACTCACGGGCAAGCTGGCTCACTGCGAGGGGCTAGCTAGCGGCAAGGCGCGGGGCTCGGGGGCCACGGGCAAGAACACTATGGGCGACCTGCCGCGGCACTCCGGCCACGTCGTGGACCAGCTTAGCCGTTCGCTGCAGACTCTTAAGGACCGCCTGGAGAGCCTCGAGGTAGCGGCGCGAGGGGGCAGCACGGCGGGAACTGAAGGAGAGAACGCAGGGGTCGGGTGACTGGGGGCTGGGGTGGGTCTCGTTTGTCCCGTGGGCAAGCTGGGCTTGCGGTTAAAAGGAGGAGTCTCGATCCTGCTCGAGAACTTCCCCGTATCACATACCCCTTTCACCCCCTTGTTATAAGAAAAGGTTTAAATACCACTCCTCCCCACCTCCCTCGCTCGAGGACTGCCCCTGAGCTCGCTGTGCATTTCCCGAGATTGCGGCCGGCGAACTCAGACGGCCTAGCCGGGCGCAAAATACCTGGGACCAGGCGGCCTCTTTCCTCCTCTTGCAAATCTTCAAATCTCCCCGAGCAGGGAACCGCTCCAGCCGGCGGTGCAGGGTGCTGAGAGGCCGCCGCGGGAGGTCAGCTGCCCTGGGCATCTGCTGTTTCCTTTTATAAACTGGGTCGGGTTAGACCTTAGGGGATGGAGGCCTGGGGCGTGGTGGGCGGGAGGCGAGCGCTGCCAGATCACTGGCGACCCTAGAACTCACATTAGCGGAAATCTCATGTTAACTTCAAAGATGCCTCTGTCTGCAAGTTGGACTATTTTAAGGTGCCCTTCCAGATTGCTTTGCGGGGAGGGGACCTTATTCTGTTCTCTCTGGGAAGATGTGTGCAGTTTGGAACTTTGAGAAGGAAATCTTCAATTGATTTTCATCTTTACTCTTTTTAAGAAGTGTGGACATTTCTGTTAATAGCGTTAATGAAAATACTTATTAGCAAAACTAGGTTTAAATTACAGGTGGTAATTATTGCAAAATGATTTGAGGGCTTTATTTGGCACAATGGCTAAATACAGTATTTGCAGCATCTGTATATTCCAGATTCATTATGATTGTTAACAGCTAACATTTCTGAGTACTAAATATGTCAGGCGTATTATTTAATATTTTAACCTTTGCAACAATGAAGGGCATGAGGCAGGTCCACTTTGAAGGGAAGGGTGAATAGCTTGCAAGGACTGATGGCTGGGCAGCTGCAGGCTGCCTCTAGAGCTGCGTGATGGTAGGAAGTGAGGCTTCAGAAACAGCATTAAAACTAGATTTCCAGAATTGCAAATAATGTTTTATATCTGTCGTTTTCCAGTAATATCTCTACAAACATAGCTATTTGCTTACCTTTGTGCCATCCGGGAACTTGGGGGCTGTATACATTTCTACAAGATAGCTCATCAGCTTTGTGTCCTAGCTGTGATTTGGTCTTTACCCAACATAGAATTCTAGATGTTGGTTAAGATTTTGACTTTTTTTTTTTTTAGTAAGAGGAGAAAAAACAGCTTTTTGAGAAGGGAAAATGAGATTCACAAGTTTCAAATATTGCAGCAAAGTAATTCTTGTCTGACTTTGAAATCCTTTCCCGTACACTCACACACAGCATCAGTGAAAGGCTCACCTCCCTCCTTGTGCAGCTGGCACAATTCAGTGCTTGCCTTTGGGAAGCTTCTCCCTGTGGGTCAGTCATGCGGCCAGTGGTGGGTTGGTAGGGTGTGGCCAGGAACCTTGGGGGCTACATTTCAGTTTCTTTTCAACTCCCTCTGTGTCTCCCCTTCTGAATTAAAGCACCAGCTCCACGGGAACTTGTCAAATGCAGGGCTGCCAAGTGATTTCCGGGAGGTGCTTCAGCGGCGGCTTGGGGAGCTGGAGAGGCAGCTGCTGCGCAAGGTGGCAGAGCTGGAGGATGAGAAGTCCCTGCTCCACAACGAGACCTCTGCTTACCGGCAGAAGACTGAGAGCACCCTGAATGCGCTGCTGCAGAGGGTGACGGAGCTGGAGCGTGGTGCGTGCTTGCTTGTTTCTGTCTGGGAGTGGTCTGATTTTCACTCCTTGCCACCAGACCCATGATTTCTGTGTGTGGACAGCAGTGAGTATGTTATAGCTTGGGATAACTCATGGATATTTGAGTGAATACTAAAGGTCACTGACAATGGTCATCTTAGGAATTAGCCCCCAACCCTACCGGCATTATCCATGGAAAAGCAAATGAACTCAGGACCAGCTTTTATAAACAACTTGATGTCTGACCTCCTGCCACCTGCCCACTCCAGTCCCTTCTTAACTAGTCTTTGCAGTAGATTCTGTGTATCTTTCTCTACTCTGCTCAGGCTATAGCGGGTAAGTTTCTCCCACAGAAGACGGAGAGAAGGCCGGTTATCAAGGGCCCTAGATAATTCCAATTGCATTATCAACCCCTGACTGCAAGGTGGCTTGTCTGTGAAGCTTTATGTTTGCTGGCAGTGGGTATAGGATTATAATTTTGTCAGGTGTGCTAACCTGACAAAGGTAGTTTCTAATTACTCAGTTTCATGAATCGATAGGAAAATGTCCAATAGCGGAATGCGAATGACATTTTTAGTGACCGTGGCTGAGGAGGGCCAGATGGAGAAGGGGATGGTGTTACTGTCCCATCTTTGTGTCCCAGTAGACACACATCACATATCCCCTTCATCTCTTTCCTGTTCTCTTCTTGGCTTACTCTAAGATCAGCTGTCATCATGGCATTGGCCACTTAGAGGCTGCCACTTTGTGAATTTTCCTCCCATTCCTGGCCTATTGATTTATAGCTGAAAGGGTCAGGAAGGACTTGGGCCCCACCAGCCTAACTCTGACACGCTTGCTCTTGATCCTTAGGCTTCACTGAAAGCACTCGGGGCTTGTCAGGCACAGAGGGGAGGCTCAGCCCTATAAGAGCAAAGGCCTGGCTAGCCACTGTGTAGAGTGTCAGAACCTGGACAGAGGCAGTTCAGCTTCTGCTGTCTGTTATGGGTCTGACCCCTCTCTAGGAACTCTGGAGTCCTTATGTCTGTTCCACCAGCTCAGCTCTGGGATGAGTGAGTCTTTGAGGAAAGTGGCCATTTGCTGACTGATTTGTCTTTTGGGAAATTCTAAATTTATATCTGTCCTGTTTGTGACAATTGTAAAAAAATATAAAAATGCCCAGGCCCTAAATATAGGAAAATACACCACATTCCTTAGACATATCCTGCCAAGCCCAGAGTAGAGAGACCTCAACCACATGGCAGGCAGGGAGGTTGGCGGGCCCCTGGTCTTTAGTCCATCATCCCCTGCCTGTTGTGGGCCAGATGCTTGCTGGTAAGTTCCACACTCTGTATGTTCTATAACCCCTGCCAGTCATCCCTGTGTGGTAGATACTAATTCAGATAAGAGACTAAAGTCAAAGAGCTAAGTGACACCTGTGTTCATGTGGCCCACAGATTACAGAGCTAGGGTGGAATTTCATGGTGACCCCAGATGAGTGACGGAGACTACAGCCTGGGGCCCAGCAGCCAGGTGCCTGAGCCCTGCATGTGGACATGCGAGCCACCCAGGCTTCAGGATGTTCATTTTTCTTTGTTACAAGACCTGATCATCTGTAAGGACCTCCAGAGTCCAGGCCAGCTGGCCAGGCACAGCCTGGCTTGGGATCAAAATAAATGTTGGCACTGAAAAGACCAAAGCAGCTTCTCTCCCAGCCCTAGGCTGCCCACCCCCTGCTCTGCCTTGTCTACCACCTGAAGTCTCTGATTTATTGGTCAGGCCTTGCAATTTCATAATTGGTTTTAATTAAGTTTCTTCTGAATCTCCAAGCTATTTTATTTAAATAAAGGGCATCAGCTTTCAGGATACAGGCCCCTTCCTCTGCCCTTCAGCTTTCTCTGATCTAATTAAACCTATCTGTTGTCACTGAGCTAACAACATTACCAGCACTGGGTTTTGTGAAATTGGCAAGCCTGCCCACCTGCAAGCACAGTAGCCATTTCTCCTTATTAGACAGTGACACCTCAATTAAGAACATGGTCATTTGCCACTTGAAAATTAAGTGCTAGCAGCTACATGTAACAGAAAGAAGGACTTCCAGCCCCTGCCCTGTCATTCACTAGCTGTGTGACATTGAGTAAGTCACCTCATCTCTCTAGGCTACCATGTCTCAGCTGTGTAACCTGAGAACTTGGGGGATGAGACCTGTCTGGTTCCTTCTCAGTTTTGTTTCAGCCTAAAGAGGGGCCAGTCCCAGCTTTTACTCTGACCGGGGCCCTTGGCTTACCAAGGTGACCAGTTCTTTCAGGTTTCACCTGGTGTTCAGCATCTCTGCAGCCTGTGGCAAGAGTTACTCTGCTTTAGGGCTTCAGGAAGAATCAGGTAAGACTATGCAATCAGCAGATACAAGTGCATACTACAGGTGAAGCCCAGATTCTAGCACTATGCGCTGCCCATTCCAGAGAGGCTGGAGATGTGATTCTGGGCCCTGCTGTGCTCCCCGCAAAAGTTCTCTTTAGATAGATATGAACTAGAACACCAAGAGCTTCTTGTTTATATTATTCACTCTGTTGGAAAATGGGTTTGGGAGATTTTAGTGGAGAAAGATTTGTCTGTTCTGGCTCTTATTCTGCAGAAGGGCTGAGAAAGGGACTGATTTAATTCCACAGTGGTACAGGTAGGTCAGCTCTGTCAACTCTGGAGACCCTACCTGCCTCTGCCAGCCACTGAGACTGGCTCTTATGGGTTCTAAATGCAGTAGAACCTTTTTAAGTTGACCACCCAAGACAAGAGGCTGTAACAAACTGGTCAACATACAGAGGTGGTCAACATAAGGAACTAGGCCTACTGTACTGATTCATACATGTGGTACATGTCTGGCCTATGAAAATCAGGTCAACTTAAGGAGAGGGCAGTGTAGGGAGGTAGTCAACTATGGAGGTTCTACTGTACTCTTACTTGTCAAATTTTGGAATCTGTGATACCTGGACAGTGGCCGTTTTTATTAAGTTAATTTTGAGCTTAAATCCAAGACTACTGATAATTACTTAAACCCATCTATGAGTTTGTTTGGGGGGATTTCAGTGCCATTTACATAGGAGCAGCTGAGTGGTGGTGGGGGGCTCTCAGCAATGCCAGAAAGGTCTGGAAAGGCCCAGGCTCAAGCCAAGTGTCTTAGCCTAGGTAGGGAGGCCATCTCTCTGCTTCTCCTGAGTTCTGAGCTACAGGAAATGGTCAATAAACTCAATCTTCTCTGGAGGAGGAAAGAGCAAATAGGAGCAAAGCAGTTGACATCAGGGATTTAGACTGAAAAGCCACTTCTGAGTTAAGCTGTAGCATCAAGACCTGAGCGCCTGCCTTCACCTTGGTGGTGGTAATTCTTTAGTGCGAAAGGTGACATGGACTCACTCCCTTGACAAATGCTTATGGATTGCCCATGTCCCTATGAGACTTTCTTCCTCGACACCTAAGTCCAGGGGTTGCAGACCTGCCCTTTCTAAAGAAGCTGAAGGGGCCCAAATTTCAAGGAAATATTTGTAGTAACAAGACATGGCAGAGAAAGGGTTTTCTTGCTTAATGGAATAAGAAAATTAAATCTACCTCTCCTCTGCCCCTTTTTCAAACTTCCTCGTCCTCAGATGTGACTATGAAAAGAGATAATGTTTATCAGAAGGGACCAGAGCTTTTTTCTCGTGGACTTCAGGAGTCTTCTTTTCCTAGAAGACAGAGCTAGATCCTGTGATATGCCCAGTGCACTGCCCACAAAGTGCTCCTTTCCCCCATTTCCTGGGCCTCTGTGGATCCCTGGCACTTGCTGTTGCCTCTGCATGCAGTTCTTTTCCAGGTTTTTGCAGGCCTTCCCTCCCTCCTCTGCCTTCCCACTCCCAGCACTGCCCAGAAGGGGTCACTGTCCAGCCTTCCCTCTCTCTGCTTCTCCCACCTGGACAGGTGAGGACTCTACCTTTTGTCCTGCTGTATTTTAGCCTTTGGTCAGTGGCTGGCATGGAGCTGGCACTTGGTCACTTGAGGGACTGCCTTTGAGAGGAGTCCAGGTGAGACAAGGCTCTGGGCTGTGCTGTGGGGGGTGGGGTCTGACACACTGCTCTGGCCTCTCTTCCTCCACCCCCCAGGGAATAGCGCCTTTAAATCGCCAGATGCCTTCAAAGTGTCCCTCCCGCTCCGCACAAATTACCTGTATGGCAAAATCAAGAAGACACTGCCCGAGCTGTACGCCTTCACCATCTGCCTGTGGCTGCGGTCTGGCGCCTCGCCTGGCATTGGCACCCCATTCTCATATGCGGTGCCGGGGCAGACCAACGAGATAGTGCTGATTGAGTGGGGCAACAACCCCATCGAGCTGCTCGTCAATGATAAGGTAAGGCCTGCTTGCACCCCATGAGTTCTGACAAATGCAGATAGTCATGAAACTGCCACCACAATGAAAATGTAAATGCTTCATCACCCCCCAGAACCCCCTCACACCTCTTCATGGTCCATACCTGCCCTGGCCTCAGCCTATGGGCACTGCCAATCTATCTTTTGGACCATGGTCTTGCTTGTCCTAAGCAAGTGTGCCTTCTCTGTAGACCTGGGGAGTCCTGGGGACCTCCCACAGCCCTGCTTCAGACTTCTATCCTGACATCAGGCTCAACAGAACAGAAAGAACCCCCTCAAGTCCTCCCAGCTGGGGCATTTGAGTGTCTATCCCAACTCCCTGGCACCCAGACTGGTCTTCACTCTGTCTTCACTGACCTGCCATGGGGGGAGTTTGTTTAAGAAATGCTAGTAGCAGTTATGATTTAATAAAAAATTAAAACAATCAATGTACAAAGTTATGATTTAATAAAAAATTAAAAAAAAAAAGAAATGCTAATAGCAACCACTTCCTTGAATCAGGGGTTAATTGCCTTAATAACACCTGGGGACACAGTAGTGCTAAGAGCCTTGTTTTCCTCCTGTTTGAACACCTGGTAAACATGTAATTCCTGGGAGGATAGCTTCTGGTTGCTAGGAGACCAGCAGTAACCACAGGGTGGTTTGTGGGAGCCTATGGAGAGTACTTATAGGAATGCTGGGGGACCTAGTCAGCTGGGTCCTTTCCCAAGTTCCACATATAGTCTGTATGCTCACTTTCCCCGCACATGGTCACTCACATACACTTGGAGGCTTCCAGGCCACAACACATAGGCCCCTGAGTGCCACTGTGGGGGACTGGGACTTTACCTGGGGAGTAAAGACTCTGGTTTGTTTGCTAAGGAGGTTAGCTCAGTAGAGCCCCAACTTCTTCAGGTTCTTTGGCATGGAGAGGTCAGGGGTAAGCACAGGAGGTTATCTCTCATGTCTGCTTGGTCCTCCTCCAAGCTGGGGACCAAGAGTGTCCAGTAACATCAGGACCACTCTGGGGTCAGGCACTTGTGCTGAGGCTGCCCCTTCCTCTTAAGGGCCTGTGTCGCATGCCAGGCAGCTGGGGTTGGGCTTGTCACTATCAGGGAAGGGAGGAATAGGAGGGGCTCCAGATGGTGGGAGGAGCAGTCGCACAGGACTGTGGGGCATTCTTCCTGCATCCTGCCCTGGGGGACGTGAAAGGGTGGGGCTGGGCAGGCCCTCACCTGCACACTGCTGCCCACAGGTTGCGCAGCTGCCTCTGTTTGTCAGTGATGGCAAGTGGCACCACATTTGTGTCACCTGGACGACACGGGACGGCATGTGGGAAGCTTTCCAGGATGGAGAGAAGCTTGGCACTGGGGATAACCTGGCCCCCTGGCACCCCATCAAGCCAGGGGGGGTGCTGATCCTCGGGCAGGAGCAGGTGGGTACAGGGTGGGTGCTCGCCTTGCCAGGGATGACAGAGGAGGAACACAAAATCAGGTCTGCAGGCCACTTCCTCCCCTGGCAGCCTGGCCCCTACTGGGGCCTGAGGGTGGGTGTGGGTATATGACCTGCATTGGCAGGAACTAGGTGGGTGTGGTGATTTAGACAGATTCCAAAATAAAATCAGACACAGAGGAGTAGGAATCCCCCTGGGGAGGGGGCGGAGGAGGGCATCTCTCAGGTGTCCCTGGGAATCTCTTGGCATGTCTGGCTTCTGTCTGATGTGGTACTAACTCAGGGTGTGCTATAAGGGGCACTTGGGTGAAGGAGTAGGGAGCTCGGCCCACGTGGGAGACAGGAGCAAAGAGTGAGAGCTCAGTGCTGCCCTCGAGAAACTCACCATCTAGGTGAGGGGAAGCCTGAGTTGGCGTCTGGTCTCAGGTAGATCAGCATTGATGGTTCAGTCTGCCTTTGAGAGTTGATGATGGAAATTGAGGGAATAGACATCAAGCACAGTGGGGGCTTCAAGTCTTGTCTGACCCTGGTGCACTGTCCTCCTCACTGTGGCTCCTGGGGACGGGCTAAGAGTCAGGAGACCTAGTTCTTGTCCTGGCTTTATTAGCCTTAGTTTCATGTATAAAAGGGAGTGACTGCAATAACATCATCCCCAGGCCTGACGTGCGCTAGAGCTTCAGAACTTGCAGAAGTTGGTGGTCTGGGTTGGGGGAGTCAGGGCAGTGCTCAGGTCCCCGCATGCCGCACTTGCCAGGAGGATGAGTAGATGTATCTGCTTGTGAACCTGCCCCGATGCAGATTTCTTCTTCTCTTTCCCCAGGACACCGTTGGGGGCAGATTCGATGCCACCCAAGCATTTGTGGGCGAGCTTAGCCAGTTCAACATATGGGATCGCATCCTTCGTGCACAGGAAATTGTCAACCTCGCCAACTGCTCCACGAACATGGCGGGCAACATCATCCCATGGGCAGACAGCAACGTCGACGTGTTCGGGGGGGCTTCCAAGTGGCCTGGGGAGACATGTGAGGAGCGTCTCCTTGACTTGTAGCCAGCTGCTCCTCTGTCTGGGTAGCCAGATAGGGGTGTCCCTGTGGAAGTTCAGGGCCACTGATCCCTACCCCTGCGTTAAACTGTGTGAAACCTCTTACCAGTGTGGGCTCAGGCCCTGAAGCCCACTCCTGGGGAATAATGTCTAAGACTGTGGCAGCATTTGTCACCAGCTTATTTGTTCCTTATGTAGGTTTTGTTGCTTTTGGGGGCAGCACCAGAATCTCCTGGGGGAGAAGCCCCAGACCACAAGTGGGCAAATATCTGACTTCCCGCTGCGGGTGGGATGGGTGACTGACAGTCAGCCCCTCTTCGAAACTCCCCTAAATGCTAGTGTGGCCCCAGCCCCTCCTTCCCTCTGGTATCCTTGGTGTCCCATGTGCACCTTCCATCTGTCCCCTTTAATGGATGTGCAGCTGTCCCACTAAAGTGTCCCCTGTGAGTAGTACATTCATCCCTGCTGGCGACTGAGCACGCAGCAGAGCAGCCACCCTCTCATCTGCACAAGGGCCTTCTCTGTGTGTTCCATTTGTCATGAATCTTTCTGTCTGAGCAACTCCTGAGCTGGCGGAGGCAGCCAGACACATCCCTGCCCCCACAGCAGAGGGGGCATCTGCAGCTCCAGAGAAGGGGGAGGCTACAGAATGGAGGCGGGCTGTGACTGCCTGCCCCCTCCCTGCCCCTGCGGCTGTCTCTCCGACCTGTGCTTTGACTGAGTCATCAGTAGCTCTGGCTTTAAAAGGCCTCTCTTCTCATCTGGTGCCAAAAGTTCAGTTGTGGCTTTTACACCCATTCTGTATAGTTTGGGGGATTTATTTTTTCCCAACAGAAAAGAACAACCATTAGAAGAAAGCTCCCATTTTTCGATGTTTTGCCCCACTGTGAGGAGTGTGCTAGTTTTTAATTCATGTTGATTCCTGTAAGCAATTGACTGTCTTCATCCAGTATTTTCCCCAGAACTTTTTAAGAAAGTGGAGGCCGTTTGATATTTGCTTCATGACTCTAGGTTGCTTAATATGTTAGACAGAGGTAGTAATTTATTTTAAAGGTAAAGTGATGAAGTGGGGAAATTTATAAAGCTAAATATTATATATTTTATTTTTCATACATGTTCAAAGTGCAAATCTGTGGAAATTCCATTTGTAGGACCACATTGACATGCCCATCTTGACATTGTATGCTACGAGAACTCTCCTGATGATGGAATTCTGATTAAAGTGCACTGGAAGATGCTTCAGTGTCTGCTTCACCCTCTGTAGCTAAGGGTGGGAAAGAGGATGGGGGCTTGACCTAGCAGAGGGATGGTGGCTCTGGTTTGCCCTGAGCCTGGCTGCAGCAGGGGTACCTGGACCTATATCTGGTGGGCTTGGGGGAGCTGAGGATGGTTGGAGGAGGGTATGGCCCAGGCTGTACCTTCCCTTCCTCAATGCCAGGCTCTGGCTATGGGTCCCCCCAGTCCATCCCTATCTTCTTAACCAGGGGACCCAACTTAGCTGGAAGACCCAGCTGCCTCCTGGGTGTGTTACTGCGTGTGCAGCACTCTGTCCAGGTGCTCTTTCAGCATCTCCTAATAACCCCTGAAAGAGCTAATCCCAATTCACAGATGAATGAACAGAACAAGCGAAGCTACTCTGGAATCATGTTGCTGGTGAAAGGTAGAGCTGGGCTCAGAGGCAGCCTGTGTCCCTTCTGCCACCTTCAACATGCACTCTGAGGGGCCTCTGCCATTGTGTCATCCCAGAGCCATCTCTGCCTGCCCACCTGGCTCTGGCCAGTCTGTCAATAGTCTCTCCACCTCCACCCATGTTGGGTACCCACTAGCCCCACTTTCCACTTTTATATCTTTACTTTGTCTCTGTAACTGAGAAATATAACTTAGATTGTTCCTTTTCTAAGAAGTAATGTCAATTTCTCTCATAACAGGAGAGCAGAGTCCAATCTTGGGACTAACTGAGGCCGTATGCCAGATGTACTGAGGCTGTGTTGGAAGCTATAACCTCTAAAACCTAGTCTAGCAGGTCACTGCTTTCTGAATTCCATTTTAAATGTTGTGAATTACAAGTTGGCAAGAACTGAATATCATTAGTGTTGTGTAGAACATGAAATTAGGCCAGATATCCCACTTGGGGGCCTTTGGAATTCAAAATGTTGAGCCCAGGTAGAGAGCAGTTTATTTTGAATCCTCTTCAAGATGGAAACACCAGCTACTTAGATTTCCCCCACCCCCAGAGGTGCTGAAGAGCTTCCTCATTTCTTATGCATGCCAGGTGCTTCCTCCCCCAGGAAGGGACATTTTCATCAGGGCTTTAGAATCCCTGCAGAGTCAGCTCTAACTCCTTCCCTGCCATGGGAAGAGCTTTGAGCCCAGAACATGAGACCCAAATGTTCCTTGCTGATCTAACTTGAAGATGAGAGAAGCTATCTCTCCTCATCCACACACTGGTCCACCTGTTGGATGTTTGGCTTTCCTGACATACAAGCACAGCAAGATTCACTTAAGCCAGTGGTTCTCAACCTGTGGGTCACAAAACCTTTGGGGGGTCAAATTTCACAAGGGTCGCCTTAGACCATCCTGCATATCAGATATTTACATTACAATTCATAACAGTAGCAAAATTACAGTTATGAAGTAGCAATGAAAATAGTTTTATGGTTGGGGGTCACCACACCATGAGGAAATGTATTAAATGGCTGTGACATTAGGAAGTTTGAAAACCACTGACTTAGGCAATCCAGAGAGTTCCTTATGCCTTGGACCTCCCATGTGAAGGAGACCCATGGCCTCAGTTTCCCCACTCAAAACCCTTTACCCTTTGCCTAAGGCTAGAAAATGCCTTGATAGTGAACTGAGTTCTCCGAGAAGAGTGAGTTAGAATCTGTCCTGGGTGATGAAATGTTCTGATTGGTTGAGGTTGCCACAGAAACTGTAGCCAAATGATCAATGATTAGTGAATTGAAAAGTGATAAAATGCAGCTAAATCAAAGGCATCCTGGCACCAGGTGTCTGCTGATGAGGGAGGCAAACCAAGGTCCTTCACGGTCTTGGGGAGTATCAGCATCAGCTCTGCTTAGATGAAGGTCTTGAAAAGATGTCTTCCTATTGCACACAGGTATTACCATTCATTTTATCAACAAATACTGTATTTGGAGCACCTGCTATATGTCAACCACAATTCTAAGCACTAGAGCAGGTGTTCTCAAACTACAGCCCATGGGCCCCATGCAGCCTGCCTAGGATATTTATCTGGCCTGTTGGGTGTTTTTGCCACCGCTGCCTGTCCTGCTTAGCAGCCACCTTGTCCTGAGGCCCACGGTCTGGCCCTCCAACAGTCTGAGGGACAGTGAACTGGCCCCCTGTTTAAAAAGTTTGAGGACCCCTGATTTAAAAGAAGATCTTTGTTATCTTGACTACCATTGTAGCTCTAGTGCAGAGGTCCTCAAACTTTTTAAACAGGGGGCCAGTTCACTGTCCCTCACACTGTTGGAGGGCCAGACTACGGGCCCCAGGACAAGTCTGCTGCTAAGCAGGACAGGCAGAGGTGGCAAAAACACCTGGTGGGCCAGATAAATGTCCTCTGCGGGCTGCATGTGGCCTGCAGGCCGTAGTTTGAGGATGCCTGTTTTAAATGGAGATTAATTCCCATGAGGAGTGTAGACAGAAAGTAAATATGGAGGATGCCAAAAAATGTATGCACATTTTAAGAAAGGAAAAAAACTATTAAATTTTTAATACTCAAATCCCTTTTGACTTCTGCAATTACAAGAGGTGCTCAACATAACTTGTATTCATCTTTTGTTATAAGTATATATTGAGTATTACAATTTTAATACAGATTTTTTTTTTAAAAAATATACATTTCTTTGGCAACCTCTGTATAGAAATAAGAATGCTGATGGTATGATAGGACGTAACTGGGGAATGACTTCCTGGGATTACATTTAAGCTGGGACCTGACTGAAGAGAGGAACGGAACCTTGGATGGAACCTCCCAGGGAGAGGAAACAGCTGGTGTGAAGACCCTAAGTAGGTCTGAGCTTGGTAGTCAAGAGAAAAAAAGAGTAGGAAGGGAGGTATGAGAGATGGGGTGGAGAGGTAGCAGGGCCAGATCACAAGGGGTATAAATTCAGAGCTTACTCAACATGAAATGGAAAGTCTGGAAGTTTAAGCAGGGGAGTGTGGTAATTTGATTAAGGACTACGCTTCCTGGTGGATGACCAACAAACCAGACAGGGTTGCAAATGGAAACAAGGAGAGCTACTGTACTAGACCAGGTAAGAGGTTATGAAGGCTTGGACTAGGGAAGCATCAGAGGAGACAGAAAAAAGTGGAAAGATTTAGAATATACTTAGAAATAGACACGGGGACTTGCTGATATTTGGAATTTGGTGAGAAGAATCAACTACAATTCTTTTTTTTTTTTTGAGACAGAGTTTCACTATAATGCCCTTGGTACAGTGCTGTGGCATCACAGCTCACAGAAACCTCAAACTCTTGAGCTTAAGTGATTCTCTTGCCTCAGCCTTCAAAGTAGCTGGGATTATAGGTGCCTGCCACAACACCCAGCTATTTTTTTGGTTGCAGTTGTCATTGTTGTTTCACAGGCCTGGGCCAGGCTAGAACTTGCCAGCTTCAGTGTAGTGCTGGTGCCCTAATCACTGAGCTACAGGCATCAAGACAACTACAATTCTTAAAAACTTAAACTCCAAGTAGGATAAGCTCAGTAAGATTCACACTTAAAAATGTCATAATCAAACCACTGAAAACCAAAGACAGACAATCTTAAAAGCAAGAGAGAAGAGAAATGGGATGTGCAACTCAATAAGAGTTAACACTGAGTTTGCATCAGACTCTAGGTATGCCTGAAGGCAGAGTGATGACACATTCAAAGTGCTGAAAGAAAAAGATTGTCAACCAAGAATCCTACATTTAGCAAAATTATTCAAAAATGAAGACAAAATTAGGACATTTCCAAATAAATAAAAATTGACAGGATTCAACACTAGTAGTCCTGCCCTGCAAGAATACTAAAAGGATTCATTTCAGTCCTTCAGGCTGAAATGAAAGGTCACTAGACAGTAGCTCAAATCTACTTGAAGAAGTAAAGAGCACTATAAAGTAACTACACAGGTGATTATAAAAGACAGTATAAGTGTAATTTTTCTCATTTGTAGTTCTTCTGATTTAAAAGACAACTGCATAAAGCAATAATTATAAGTTTGCATTGATGGGCATAAATGTATAAAGATGTAATTTGTATGACAATAACAGAACAAAAGAGTAGGGAGAGGATGAAGCTAGATAAAATCAATTTGAGGTACTATTGTAATGATTGGTATTGATCTGAATAAGATTGTGAATTGGTATTAATCTAAAGAAGACTGTGATAAATTACGTTGTTAATTGTAATCCCTAGGCAACCACTAAGAAAATAACTCAAAAAGTATATTAAAAGAAACAAGAGAATTACCACAAAATATCAATTTAACACAAAAGAAGGAAGTAATGGAAAAGTAGAGGAACAGAAAACATATAAGATATAAAGAAAACAAATAGCAAAATGGTTAAAATGTAAAGAAAACAAACAGCAAAATAGGAAAACCCGATCTTATCAGTAATTACACAAAATGTAATTAAACAATCCAACTAAAAGGCAGAATCTAGAAGAATAGATTTTAAAAATGATTCAACTATACACTGCTTGCAAGTGGCATACTTCAGATTTGAAAACATAAATAGGTTGAAATTTAAAAATGTAAAAATGTCATGTAAATAGTAACCAAAGAAGAGCTTGAATGGCTAAATTAACAGCAGGCAAAACAGACTTTAAGACAAAAACAGTTATTAAAAACAAAGACATTTTATAATGATGAAATAGTTAATCTATCAAGAAGTTGCCAGAATTGTAAACACCTATGCACCCAACCACAGCTCCCAACATAGAGCAAAAACTGACTAAATTTAAGAAGGAGATCTATAATAATAGTTGGAGACTACAACACCCATTTTTGGGGGGTGGGAGGGGGGAGGAATGTGACCTTTATTGAGCTTATCCACCAGAGTGGAAATAATGTCTGTACAAAACCAAATGTTTATTACTACAACTTCTGCATCACAACTAAAATCCAAACAGTTTTTTAAAAACAGCCAACTCAATCAAAACTCACTACTTCAGAATCAATAGCTTCTTTGATGACACAGTAACACTTAAATATGGTTAAGATTTGAATGCAAAAATTCGATTGGTTGGAAAGCTAATTAAACTTCCAACTTGCTCAAACAGAATTACAAAAAGGCAAAATTGTGTTTTTCACAGAGATACAGTCCCCAGGAGTCACCAACACTGGGCAGCTGTTAGAGTTCTTAGAGTCCTAAGATAATGAGGAATCCAGGCATCCTTTAGACAGTCTTCTGTTGTCCTTTCTTCCCAGTCAGAGATTTGTGGATGTGTGACACCACCACCAACAACTGTAGCCTTGATGAGAGAGTCCAATTCCTCACCTCCACGAATAGCAAGTTGCAAGTGATAAGGGGTAATATGCTTTACCTTTAAATCTTTTGATGCATTTCCTGCCAGTTCAAGTACCTCTACAGTGAAGTACTCCAGGATGGCTGCGCTGTACACAGTGGCAGTTGCACCCACACGTCCATGACTGGTTGTTAGAAACCATCGCAGGGAGGGGGAGTGAACCAGAGTGGAATTGGTGGGGACTAAGAAAAATGCAGAATAAGAGAAGAGATGGAAACAAAGGATGGGATAGGGGAGGTCTGACTGAGCTGATGGCTGCAGCCAGCACCAAAGCACAAAATCAGCTTTATTTTATACTATCTGTACAGGGTTGTACAGGGGGAGGTAGCATAGACAATATGGGGAAATAGCATAAACAAAAGACCTAGTTTTGGTCTTACAGTACAATAGGAAAATGTAGGTAACTTTAACAAAGACAAACCATCTTGTTAATGGTTTCTACTTAATTTCGTTAACATATGACAAGAAGCAAGACCTGGAAGATCATAATCCCAGCATAGTTAACAAAACAAAGGAAGAACTTTGTAACTTAGTGGTTACTACTTAACTTTGTTAGCATATGACAAGGAGAAAGAAGAGAGAGCTCAAGGATCTCTGCATAGTTAACTAGACAAAGAAAGGGCTACCTAATACCTAACTTCTGGCAGAGGGAGATGAAGAAAGGAATATGACAGTTTTAGAAAGGGAGGAGAAGCAGTTGGGGGTTCATTCTCTGAATGTTCCCCAGACTGTGAGGGCCCTGCCAGTCTTGCAGCCTGCTCTCCACAACTGGTCCTCCTGGATTTCGGGTATCAATGTATACAGCCCACCAGGAACTGCAAGCTGGCTCTCTGTAAGTGGGAAACTGCCTTTGTCTAGCCTTTCCGGAGTGCTTTCCAGCCGTAACACAAGCAATTTCGAATTCAGCTGAAGCTCAAACAAGCAAGGCGGAGAAAGGGCTAATCAGAGAGACAGAGAGATCCCACCACCCACTCCTTTGTTGCACCATGATTCAAACTGCCACAATACCCATTTTCAATAATGGATAGAATGTCAAGACAGAAAATCAACAAGGAAATACAAGACCTAAACAATACTATATACCTCCTAAACCTAAAAGATACATGACATCACCAAATAACACATTCTTCTTAATGCACATGAAACATTTCCCAGGATATACCATATGTTAGGCCACCAAACAAGTTTTAATAAATTTTAGAAGATTGAAATCATAAAGATATTTTGTCCAATGACAATGGAATGAAATTAAAAGTCAGTAACAGGAAGAAACTTAACAAATATGTGGAAATTAAACAGCACATTCTTAAACAACCAATAAGCCAAAGAAGAAATCACAAGGGAAATTAGAAAGTTTAGAAATAAAAATGAAAACACAACATACTGAAACTTATGGAACACAGCAAAAACAGTGCCAAGATGGAAATTTATAGTTATAAATGCTTACATTAAAAAAGATGTAAGATGTTGAATCAACAACCTATCTTTACAATTAAAGAATTAAAAAAAGAAGAACCTGGCTGGGCGCAGTGGTTCATGCCTATAATCCTAGCACTCTGGGAGCCAAGGCAGGTGGATTGCTCGAGTCTGTGACCAGGCTGAGCAAAAGTGAGACCCTAATCTCTACTAAAAAATAGAAAAACTGAGGCAAGAGGATCACTTGAGCCCAAAAGTTAGAGGTTGCTGTAACTTATGATGCCATAGCACTCTACTCAGGGCAACAGCTTGAGACTCTGTCTCAAAAAATAAAATGAAATGAAATAAAATAAAATAGACTAATGATAGCAAAAAGAAGGAAAAATAAAGATTAGAGATAAAATAGAGAATAGGAAAACAATAGAAAAAAATCAAAAGTTGGTTCTTGGAGAAGATTAACAAAATTGACAAGGCTTTAGCTAGACAGACCAATAAAAACAGAAAAAAAGACACAACCAAAATCAGAAAGGAATGAGGCCTATTACTACTGACCTTACAGAAATAAAAAGGATTGTAAGAAGATACTATGAATCATTGTATGCCAACACATTGGGTGACCTATATGAAATGGATAAATTCTGAGAATGACACAAACTACTGAAACTCATTAAAAAAGAAATAGAAAATCTGGACATATCTAGTAAAGAAATTGAATTAGTAATTTTAAAACTTCTACACAAAAAGTCTGGGACTAGATGGGTTCGCTGGTGAATTCTACCAAAAAGTTAAAGAATTAATATAAATCCTTCACAAACTCTTTCCAAAAAAGTAGAAGAGGAAGGAATACTTTCTAACTCATTCTGTGAGGCCAGCATTACCCTGACACTAAGACCAAAGATACCATAGGAGAAGAAAGTATAGACCAACATCCCTCATGAATATAAACACAAACTCCTTAAACAAAAAAAAAAAAACCTAGCCAAACTGAATCTAATAGAAATTCAAAGGATTATACACCATGACTAAATTGGATTTATTTCAGGAATTCAAGATGACTCAACATAAGAAAATCAATCAGTGTAATACACTACATTAATAGAAGAAAAAAACCTGTGTGATCATCTCAACAGATACTGAAAAACATTTGACAAAAATCCAACACTCTTTCGTGGTAAAAACACTCAACAAACTAGGAATAGAAGATTACTTCTTCAATATGATAAAGGCCATTTACGAAAAACCCACAGCAAATATTGAACTTAATGCTGAAAGACTGGACACTGTTCCCATAAGATCCGTAAGTCAATGATTTATACTCTCATTGTTTCTATTTCATATTGCAGGGGAGGTTTTAGCTAAAGGAAATCAGGCAACAAAATAAAACAAAATGCATCCAGATTTGTAGGGAAGAAGTAAAACTATATTTCTGTATATGTAGAATCATAGGGAAGGCATGCACACACAAGAAACCTACAGGATATAAGGTCAATATATCAAAATTAACTGTATTTCTAGGCATTAGCAATGGACCATTTGAAGCTAAATTAAGAAAGCAATTCTATTTGCAACAGCATCAAAAATTCAAATGCTTAGGAATAAATTTAATAAAAGAACCAAAAGATTTATTCACTAAAAACTGTAAAAGATTGTTGAAAGAAATTAAAGATCTAAATATAAAATGGAAAGTTGTCCATGTTTCTATATTGGAATATATATATTGGAAGCCTTAACATTGTTAAGATTGCTGTTGTGGATAATTGGGAGAAAAAATTTTGTTTAGATGTTGAGTCTAATGACACTCCCCCCCCAAAGGGGGGTATGATAAAGTTTACTACTCACATTATAAGGCTTTCTGGGGACAGTAGGGAGGCTTTAAGCAGGTCCAAAAATGGCTTGAGAGAGCAAGGAGAGGAGTCTGGCTTGGAGTTTTTTTATGATGGTTAGACAGTAGGGCCAGGGGGTTAAGTCTGTGAATATTCTAAAAGTCACCAAATTGTACACTTTGGTGAATTTGATGACCTGTAAATAATACCTCAATATTTTTTTTGGAAGTGAGGTTTTGGACCAGGTGGGTAGATGCCATTTACTGGGATGGGGAGTTGGAGGTGGGCAAAACATAGTTTTCGGAGTGGGAAAAATCAAGAGTTCACTTTGGAACATGCATTTGAGAACACATTCTAGTGGAATTGTCAAGTGGGTAATTGGATTTGGAGAGAGGTCAGGCTGGTGACAAAAATTTGAATTAAAAACCATAGTCCCTACCCTCTCATTCACAGCCTCCCCACTGTTTGAGAGTAAATATAAAGAAACAGCCATAAACTATCAGCTTCCTCTTGGTAGGACAAGCACAAGCCGATTTAATTCAACATGCATTATGGCTCCTCCTGTGCACAGAGTTTATAAGGAGGAGATATTCTCCTCACCTCACAAGTTAGTATGAGAGCCAGACTATTAAGCCAATGAAGCAAATTGTTATGTCAGAAAGCTTTTGCCTGGTGAGGGCCCAGGGAGGGGCAGTTTCCATAGTGATTTCTTTCATGATGCTTCGCACAGTGTTCAGCTGTAGGCTATACTCAGTGAGGACAGCCATGGCCTGCGCCTCGACAGTTCAACATGACTGAGGAAGCTTGTCAAGGCCAGGATGGCACACATTCGCTTACGTGACTTTGGCCTTGACAGGCCGCTAGCTTCCCATTGTTTTCTCAAAGAAGCACAAGGCAAATTTACCAGGTTGTTTTATTTCTCTCTACAAAGCTGTTCTGTTTTCTGTAGTTGTCAGTGCAAATATTCACAAGCACATTTTAAAACCCTGTTCAAGCAGAAATAAATTGCAGAAGACTGCAGCCAGGGGATGGATTGACTTTTCCTTGTCACTCATCATCATACACAAGTGATCATGTCCTGCGGGAGTGATACAGTCAACCTTGCCTTTCTGTGCTTAAGAGGGCAGTGGCAATCATGAAGGGTCCCAGGCTCAGATCTTGCAAGAAATATAAAAGTACACCTATTTTCTTCAAGGAATATTTTATTATGAGACATCATTATACATATGTGCTATATGAGCTCTTCTGTGACTTGCTTTTTAAACTCAATTTTTTGAAATTTCTGCAGGTTGATGTGTGTAATTGTAATTCTTTAATTTTCACTGCTATATAGTCTTTCCTGAGTGCATATTCCACAGTTCTCTGGTTTCCTGCTGATGGAGGATGGGATGATGCATATCTACAAGTGCTATGTGCAAGAATTTCCTCCACAGCCGGTGCCTCACAGTGCAATGGCT
>NW_003852537.1:2390882-2422625 GCF_000181295.1 Otolemur garnettii | reverse complement strand
GAAAGGTATGAGCATCTTCATACTTGCCAGGTGTTATGGGCTGAATTGTGTCCCCCAACCAAAAAAAAAAAAAAAGATATTGAAGCCCTAAACCCTGGTACCTGTGAATGATTTTATTTGGAAATAGGTTATTTACAGATCATCAAATTAAGATGAGGTCATTAGTGTGAGCCCTAATCAAACATGATGGAGTTCCTTATAAAAAAGAGGAAATTTGGACACAGAGAGTGGCATACAGGGGACAATGCAAAGGCGACTCAGAGTATGCTATCTATAGGCCAAGGATCACCTGACACTACCAGGATGAGAGAGGCCTGGAGATCTTCCCTTGTGGCTAATTTTGCCAACACCTTGATCTCAGACTTCTTGTTTCCAGAATGGTGAGACAATACATTTCTGTAGTTGAAGCCACCCAGGCAAACTAATACATGAGGTCATAGCAAATAGTGCTCCAAAGAAGTTGTACCTATTTGCAATTCTAGCAGCAAGAGAGAGTCATTATCACTCCACAACCTCACCAATGCTCAATATGTTCAGACTTGTAATTTTTTTGTTAATATGGCAGGAATAAAATAATATTTAATTTGCTTTTAATTAGCAGTTTCTTATTTTTTAATGCATCTAAGCATCTTTTCATATGCTTATGCTTATGTTTATGGACATTTGTGTTTTCTCATTTATGAAATAACTAATTTTGCCATTAGGTTGTTTGCCTTTTTTCTTATTGATTAGTAGGAGATTTTTGGATTCTAGAAACTTACCCTTTAACAGTTACATGTGATATAAATACAGTAGAGCTTCTGTAAGTTGACTACACAAGGGGAGGTGGTCAACATGAGGAACTAGGCCTACTATACTGCTACATACATGAGGTACATGTCTGGTCTATGAAAATCAGGTCAACTTAAGGAGATGGTCAACTGTGGAGGTTCTACGGTACTTTCTAGTCCATGACTTGTCTCTTTGCCATTGTTTCAGTTTTTGCTTCAAGTATTTCAAAGCTCTTTTACTAGCTATATAAATATTTAGGATTATTATGTCATCTTGATGAACTCATGCTTGTATTATTATGAAATGCTCTCTTTATCTCTGATAATATTCTACATTCTGAAGTCTTTTTTGATATGAATATATAACTATTCCAGCTTTATTTTTATTAGAATTACTATGGTATATCTTTTTCTATGCCTTTACTTTTGACTTCTTTTTAAAATGTATAAAGTGTGTTTGTTGTAGGCAACATGGTTGGGTATTGCTCAGTATCCAATCTGACAAACTCTGCCTTTAACTTAACATTTATTGTGGCTATCAATCACTGGTTTGGGACAAGTTGATAATGATGTCTATAGTTTTGTCAAGATGTGCATTGGCTTTTGGGTGGATAAGGGTGGATAAGGATTCCAGCTAGATGGGGCAGAGGTAAGCAAGGTGGGCAGCTGAAGAAAAGCCTGCTGGGAAGAGCTGGGGCCTGGCCAGTAGGACAAGGAAGGTCTGGGCAAGGCCACAGAGCCCTGCCAGGGAAGAAGCCTGATAGAGGGCAGGTGCCTGGCTTCTGGGAGCCCTAACCTAGCAAAGTCCTCAGTGATTTCCACTCTGGAGATAAAACCTCAGCTGAGTATACTCTGTCTGCCATCTTTTGTTCTATGTTTGCACATGTATGGAGGCACAGTGGAATGAGGAAGCTGCCTGCTTAGATGGGTATAGGCCTGCTGGGAGGAATTCTCCTATGTTCTTCCTTTGGGCATATGCTCTGTGAGGCCGCCGCATATTCTGAACTGGCCTGGTGTGGCCAGGAGGCCCTGGGAGATGGCCACACCATGTACTTTCCCCATGGACAAGCTGTCCCCCAGGACCAGGACCAGGCCCAACTGGGTTGCTGCAGACACAGTGTTTGTGTTCCCCAGGGCAAAACTTCAGCAAGTTCCCAAGCTGCTCGTTAGAAGCCTATGCCTCCGGCCCAGCTGAGGAATCAGGTGTGTGTGGGTGAGGAGATGCCCACCCCTAGTAGGCTCTCTACTTCATTTTGTAATGGAAAGGGTCACTCTGCTCTGGGCTTGGGGCAGTCCTCTGCATGCCACGGGTGTGCAGGGATGAGTTCCAGGTCTCACCACCACGTGGGCAGCAGAGCCCCTGCTGCCTCTTGGCACCTGGAGCCTGGGCCATTTCCCGGAGACCTCTCCGCACAGCCCCACCTCCTGTTCTAATTTAGGGGTTGTAAGTGCAATAAACAGGAAAATGAACAAATAAATATATGTGAGCTTTCCGGGGGAAAGAGGCAGAGTAGAGATGGCTCTCAGGAGAATTTCAGAAGTATCTTCTGAGCAAGAATATTCAACTCACTCCCAGCTGGGCAGTGGCCAGACCGTGGCCCCCACTACTTGTTTCCAGGTGAGGAAACCAAGGCCCCAAGCTTTTAAATAAGACAAAGCTCAATCCCAGGTCTCTCAGTGGTATGTTCTGCATGCTGGCTCTGTGTACCTCATTACTAATGGGATGAGGTGTTTTTTACCCCTGAGATGTAATTTAAAAATAAATGCAGCATTTGGCCTATTTACAAATCTAAGTATATACATGGGCCAGTTAACCTGGAAATCCTTAGTGATGGGGACTGCCCCCCAGGGAGAGCCCACAGTCCCTTCTTCAGGCAGGGTCCCTTCTTTCTGCTGACGTGCTTGGCAGATGCTGTCTGTGTGCCTGGCATACCCAAGGCCCTGACCCAGATTGTGGCTAAGCCCTGAGCACGTCCTCAGGGAAGCACAATACAGCTGTCCCTCACAATTCCACAACTAGTGACAGCTGGTCAGGGAGAGCCCTCATGGCCTGAGATGACAACAGGGCCTGGTAGCTGGGTTCTGTGGCCACTTGTACTCTCTGTGTGGCCTTGGGCAAGTTACTTGCCCTCTCTGGGCTATCTGGAATGTGGCTGGAGCTCTTGATATCCCTTCATCCTGGAACCCAGCCAGGGAGATCTTTATAACAATTCCTTGCAATGAGGTTCTAGAGAGCTGGAATTCATTTTCGTCACATGACATCTCTGAAAACACAGGCCAGTGTGCTCTTCCCATTTCACAGATGAGAAATGAGGCTCAAGAAAAATAAGGGATTTGTCTGAGTTCACGTGGACAATGAAGGCAGAGACAGGTGCTGTCCTTCGGGCATATTTCATGCAGAGAATGGAGGAAATGTCTTGAGGTGCTTGAGGTGGGGCACTTTCCGGCACAGGCTGGCAGAGGAGTTGTCACTGGAGGCATCTGAGTGTCCCCTGAGAGCCCAAAGACAGTCCCAGCCATTGTGGATGCCCAGGGCAGAGGCCGGTCCCCACACCCCTGGCTCTGTCCCTCCCTGCTTCTTCTTTCTTTCTCCTTTGGCAAATATTTGCTGCTACTTGTGGGCTGCTGCCATGGTTACAGGCATCCCAGGAGCTGAGGGTCCAAGTCAGACTTTAAGCCTCTTTAAAATTCAAGACGTGTGTAAATAGCTGCTTCTTACAACCCCAGTCCTGCAGGTGACCGTGTCCCATAAAGCTGCTTGCCCTTCACTAGCTTAGGGGCTGGGAGGGGAGGAAGGGCCTCTGGGCTCCCACCAGGCCCTAAAGCCCTGGAGGTAGAGGGGCTCACCACTCAGGACCCTTCGTGAAACACCCCCATGTTCATCCCTGAAGAGGTGTCTCTCCTGGGCAGCCAGGGACCTGTCTCACACGTATGTAGGTGACTGAATTTGGGGAAGGCACTCTGCGTGCCAGCTGCGTGACCCTGGTGAGTCATGGTTGTTTGATGCCAGTGTGCTTATCTGTAAAATAAGGGTAATTAGCCCTAGTGAGCTCATTTTGAGGAGTTAAGCCCTCTCCTGAGGATGTGCTTGATAAGTAGGAGAGTGCAGCTGTCAGTGGATAGAAAGGCCTGAGGTCTGATGAACCATCTGGCTACAATAGATGCAAATGCCAGAATTTGTGTTCTGCTTGAGGTGACTGTGGGTGGCAGAGGTTTCCCCTCTGGGTGACTGTGCTGCACTTTCCCGCCTGTATAGGGAAGAACACTAACTGCACAGCAGAGAGGCATCCTGAGGATCAGAGGCTCTAAGATGAGTAATATTAGCTACCTGTTGCATAACTTAGCAGCTGAAGACAACAAGTATTTCCCATCTCATAGACTGTGGGCCAGGACTCCAGGGGTGGCTTAGCCAGGTGGTCTTGGCTCAGAATCTCTCATGAAGTCATGAATCAAGATATTGGCCAGAGCTACAATCCCTGAAGCCTTGACCAGCTGGAAGAGCTGCATCCATGGTGGCTACTGTTCATGGCTATGGGTAGGAGGCCTCAGCTCCTCCCTACATGGGCCTCTCCAAAGGACTGGTCCTGATGTGGCAGCTGAGAGCACATCAAGTCTTTGATGACCAATTCTCAGAAGTGACATGCCATCACTTCTGTTGGCTTCTACTGGTCACATAGACCAACCTTGGGAAAATACATGGGAGGGGGGTTAATGGAAGGCTGGGATCAGCAAGAGGCAGAGCCATGGGGCCACCCTGGAGGTTGGTTGTCACAACCTGTGTCCAGCACACAGTGATGCTGTGTGCTGTGTATGGGAGGTTATTATTTGGGACACAAATCTGGAACCTGGAATGACTTGTCAAGGTTGGAGAAAGGACCACAGGAAAGAGACCAGATGCAGAATTAGGTTCACAGGCCCCAAATGAAGCGTATTCTCTGGGCTGGGTAAAGAGACCTGGTGACCAGACCTGCAGGGCCAGCTGGATCTGGGGCATGAGGTGAACCCCAGAGAGGAAGCAAGACTTGCAGGAGCCAGGTACCAGGCCAGAGTACTGCAGCCTGGGCCAGTTTATGGCTGGGAAAGCAGGTGGGCCCTACACCCTACCTGCCCCTGAGAATGGGGAAGACCCAGAGGGTGTCCTTCAGAGCAGGAAAGCAGCAGCAGTGGGGCAGGCACCTCTGGATTCCCTGTCCTGAGTTTTCTCCAAAGCTGTTGGATTCTGCAGACAATCTGGTCCCGTGTGCTCTATCCGTTCCCTGGCACCAAGCTGGGCTCAGGGGATGCAGCACAGATGAGGCAGACCCAGTCTCTGTTCTGCCAGGGGCTCTCCATCCTTTCTGTCCATAAACACACCTGGTGGAGTGGCTGTGCCCTGGATCCCATAAAGCAGGGAAGTGACAGAGAGGAGGGACAGGACACTTGAGCTGTCCAGCCAGTCAGGAAGTCTTCTTTGAGGCTATATTGTTGGAGCAGAATCCTGGGTGGCAGGAGGGAGTTAGTGTGTGGAGAGAATCTCATTCCAGGCTCTTTACATCTTCTGGGAGCCTGAAGATGGTGGGAGGGGATTCATTCCCCAGAGAGGGTAAATGAAGGGGCAGTAACATGGGCAAATAATGAGGCTCAGTAAACTGCTCAGTCAGGAAGGAGGCATTGCCTGTGGCATAGCACATACTCAAAACAGAAAGAAGCAACAGAAAACCCAGCAGAGCTGGCTCCTGAGTCTTTATGGTGGGTGTGGACAGTGCACGTGTATGTAAGAAGATTGCCTGCAACCAGGAAAAAGAACCATCCAAAAGGATCACAGAGAACCATTCCAGGAACTCACGCAGGGCTGGGAATAATTCCTGTTCCCATTGTCAGAATGAAAATCTTCATAGTTCATGGAGTACAATGTCAGATAATTAAAAGTACAGATAATTAAGTACACAAATTTATCGTAGAAAAAGTGCTACATACTTCATTGCTGAATATCACTATGGTCACCTTTGAAGTACTTCCCTTGGGAAGCTATGCACCAATGTACTGAATCTTAGTGCACTCTTCAAAACACTTTTTCTAGGATCAGTTCATGAACTTAATTGTCAGGCTTTCACATGGTGACAGCTCTGTTGGCCATTCCAGAAAAAAGAGTTCCAAAACTGTTTGTAGACTATATTAGGCTTGAGCATTGGTGCATAGCTTCCCAAGGGGAGTACCTTGAAGGTGACTATGGTGATATTCAGCAGTGAAGTGTGTATGCCTTTTCCTAGGTTGAGTTTGCTTACTAAATACCTCTCTGATCCTACTTAACAATATTTTTTTCCCCAAAAATAGGAGATAACTTTATTTATTTATTTCAGGTTAATGTGAGGGTGCAAACAACCAAGTCACAATATTTGAATTTGTTAGAGTCCCTATTGTAGTTATGTTCTGCACCAAAAAGGTATGCCACATACCCCTATAGTGTGCCCATTCAGTGGGAGCACCCCAATCCCCCTTATTCCCCCTCTTTCATTCCCCCTCCCCCCAACTTGAATTGAAATAAGTTTTTTTATATGGGCATGAATGAGATCATCTACTGGCTTCATATTAGTATTAAGTACATTGGATATTTGCTTTTCCATTCTTGTGGTATTTTGTTGAGAAGAATATGTTTCAACTCCATCCAGGTTAATACAAAGGATGTGAAGTCACCATCTTTTTATAGCCGAATAGTATTCCATGGTTACATACAAAACAGTTTGTTAATCTATTTCTGAGTTGATGGGCATTTAGGTTGTTTCCACATTTTGGTGATTGTACATTGAGCTGCATATGTCCTATGATAAAATGATTTTTTTCTTCTGGGTAGATGCCTAGTAGTGGGATTGTAGGGTTAAATGGGAGAACTCTAATTTGAGTTCTTTGAGAATTCTCCATACTTCTTTCCAAAGAGGTTGTATTAGTTTGCAGTCCCACCAACACTGTAAGAGTGTCCCTCTCTCTCTGCGCCCAGGACAGCATCTGCAACTCTGGGACTTTGTGATATGGGCCATTCTCCCTGGGGTTAGGTGATATCTCAGGGTTGTTTCGATTTGCATTTCTCTGATGGTTGGGGACAATGAGTATTTTTTCATATGTTTGTTAGCCATTCATCTGTCTTCCTCAAAGAAGGTTCTGCTCATGTCTTTTGCCCAGTGATAGATGGGATTAGTGTTAGCTCTTTTATTGTTGATTAATTTGAGTTCTCTATAGATCCTAGTTATTAGGCCTTTGTCAGATTTGTATTATGCAAGTATCATCTACCTAAGAAATCTTATAAAGCAAGACCTGAAAGGATAAAATCACATCACAAAATAAAGCTCAAGAACATTTGTGGTAATACAAAATTATCCAAAACCCCATGAGGTAAAATTTACAATGTCTGGCATCCAATTTAAAAAAATGACCATTCAAAGAAGCAAGAAAATACAACCAATAAAGAGGAGAAAAATCAATCAACACTAATTCTACTAGTCCTCTAGTAGAATGGTTGGACATATTTCATATGCCCAAGAAGCTAGAGGAAAGAATGAGTAGATTAAGTAGAGATATGGACAATATAAAGGAAAACTCAGATGTTACTTCTAAAGCTAGCAGTTACAAGGTTTTAAATGAACCATTAATCTAGATCCAATGAAACGATCCTTCAGGAATGAAAGAGAAATAAAGACATTCTCATGTGAAGGAAAACCAAAAATGTCCTGAGCAGAGCTACCCTTAATGACTAGCAAAGGGAAGTTCTTGAAAGAGTAAGAAAATGATAAAAGAAAGAATCTTAGAGCATCAAGAAGGAAGAAGAAACAACAGAAGGAGTAGAAATCTGGGTAGCATGCCATACACTATCTTTTTGCTCATGAGTTTTATAAATTATATTTGATAATTGAAACAAAATATTGTAAAACCATCCAATAGTCAAGGCCATGATATCTAGGAGTGGGAAAGATAAAAGAACCTAACTGATAATGAGGGCTCCCACTTCACACGAAGTGGTAAAATGTTGATACTAAGAGATTAGAATGAATTACGTATGTGCATTGTAATACCCAGAGCAGCCACTACAAAAACTAGACAAAGAGAGATACTCAAAAACACTACAAATAAATCAAAACGGAATTACTTGCAGCTCTGCCAAACAATCGGTGGATGCACATGCTAACATGGAAAGACAGCCAGAACACACGGGGGTAAAGTAAAAGCAAGTTGCAGCCAACACACCTGAGAGACAGCGATCCGTGGGGGTTACGTGGAATTCCATATGTGAGAAATTTATTGTCAAAACTGCCTGTGAGGAAAGATAGGAAGTGACCTGGAGAAAGCTGGAGGGGTAGACAGGTCCTGTGGAGGAGCAGGGGAAGGAAGAAAGGCTGGGTAGTATCGTGGCTTGAATTGTATCCCCCATAAGAGACATATCCAAGTCCTGGTCCCTGGTATCTGTGGACGTGACCTTATTTGGAAATAGGTTCTTGCGGATGTATTCAAATGAAGAATCTCAAGATGAGATCATCGTGGACTTAGGGGGAGCCTTAAAGTCCATGACTGATGCCTTTATAAGGGAAAAGAGAGGGACCTTTGAGATGCACAGACTCAAAGGGGGAAGGCTGTTATGGAGGTGCAAGCAGATAAACCAAGAAACCCCATGGTTGCCGGCAGCCTGCAGGGGTCGGGGGAGCTGCATAGAATGATACTCCCTTAGAACCTCCAGAGGGAACTAGCCCTGCCCCAAACTTAATTCCAGACTTCCAGCCTCCATCCTACATGTGGGAGAGTACACTCCTGTTGTTTCAAGCCACTCAATTTGTGGTCATTTTTTCCAGCAGCCCTAGGAAACTAACACAGATAGAAAAAGTCTTAGACTGAGAAAGTTGGATGCCCCAGAGCAAATGGGTGTCCTAGAGGCAAAGTCATTCATCAGAAGAGTCTGGTGTCTCTCAGGAACGGGCCTGCTTCATGTCCCCCAGCTGGAAAGCCTAGCCTTGGCGTGAACTTAGTGACTGATTCCAGAGCAGGCAGCTGAGACTGTTGACCAATTACCCAGTGGGAGGTCTTGCAGGCACATGTTCATGGCCACTGTGGTGTGGATGTACAGTATTGCTCTGAAAAGAAACTCATTTGTCTTGGGGACATTTTTTCATAAAGAACTCTTTGGCCAAGTGAATAATCTTTCTCAAGTTGTTCTAAAAACTTGGGTTTTTCTTGTACAGGTTTTATTCCCAGACCAGGTTTATTGCTACGATGACTGGTCCTGGGTGACCTTTATGACTTGTCCAAGGAACCTCCAATAATGTCATGCACAGTCTCTGATCAGATCATCGGGTTCCCTTAAGGTGACTTAACATATGCTATACTCAGTTGTGAGGCGGTACACAGAAGATGCTCACCTGGTCTCCTGGCTTCTTCCCCTTCCTCTTAATAATGGTCCTAAAACAGACGAGAGCCTGTCTAGCCTCCTAACATGCTGCTTTGGGGAAACTGACTTCACTCTGTCTCCAGTGAGGAGAAGGAGACAAATGTCAGGTCCAAGCTTCCAGGTCTAACTTCATCACCAGGCCTCTGGGTGTGAGGAGAGGTTTACCAGGTGCTGCTGTTTAAAGAGATATTCTGAATGTGTCTCTCCTCGCTCTCTCTCAGCTCACCTGAATTGACTTCACTCAGATGTGGATAAAGAAGCTTGTGTTTCAAATTCATAGAAACCAAGAGTAAAATAGTGGTTATAGGGGATTGGGGGAGGAAGAAATGGGGAGATGTTGATCAAAGAGCCCAAAGTTCCAGTGATGCAAGATGAATAAGTTCCCGAGAGCTAATGGACAGCACAGTGACTTCAGCTAACAACACTGTACTGATCTCAAGTGTTCTCACCACAGAAGGAAAAGGAAGTGGTGGTAGGGGGAGCCGAGGGGCGCGCTAATGAGCTTGATTGTGGTGATCATTTCACAGTGAATGTACATCAAAACAGCAAGTTGTACTTCCCAAATATACACAACTTTTATTTGTCAATTATACCTCAATAAATCAGGGAGAAGCACACATTGCAGGTTGGAGTCTATGGAAACAGATGCTGAATGGAATTTGGGGAACAAGCCACTCATTACACAGCAGCACCCGTGAGCAGAAGGAGGTGGGAGTAGGACTGGAACAGGGGATGAGCAGAGCAGGAACTGCCCTGCCAGGATGTCCTGCATCAGACTGACATGGCTCCTTTAATCACTAAATACAGGCAAAGTCTGTGAGATGTATGACCTTGGCCAAGGGACAGGCCATTGCCCTGGATTGGGGATGTCTAATCAAAATCAGGTTCAGGACTCTCAGTAAGTGGGAACACAAGCCCTCTCACTCCTCTTCTGGACTTTGTGGGTACAGGTATGAGGTCTGGAGCCCCTGCAGCTGTTTTGCTACCATGGGGGGAACAGCCTGAAGCAAATCCCCACCACCACCACCACCACCAATTTCCACCAAACCCAAACAAACCACTACACATACCAGATACAAGTGACAGAAAACCCAGTGCCAACTGGTGCAAACAGAAAAGGGGATATATTGTCTTATGAATCTGGAAGTACTAAAAGTAGGTTGATATCAGGATGGGCTTGATTCAGCAACTTAATAATACATATTCATATGGTACCTATTGTCTTAGTAACATATATAATAAAATTTATAAATCGTCAAATGGTAATTGTGTTAGCCAGAGTTCTCCAGAGAAACTTAGCTAGTAGGATACACATAGATAGAGGGGACAGCAAATGCTAAGACAGGAAGGTGAGACATTCTCAGAGTAACTCAGGGTAGGAAGGGCCCTAGTGTCAGGAAGCTCCAAGTTAAAATGGTGAGAGGTGAAGTGGAAGAAGTCTCCTGGGCAGCAGCTTCTGGACCCTGGATGTCAGGACTTCAATTTCATTTTAGTCTCATAGCAAGCTACAGATTTGGCCAAGACTGTGACGTCATCTGACTTAGGTTTTCACAGCAGTGCCCTGGCTACTGTGGGAACAGGCTTTAGGGGCCCAGGGAGAAGGCAGGGAGGCCAAAGAGCCTATTCTAGTAATTCAGGAGGGGAGCCATGGGGGCTGAGCCCAAGCTGGTGGCAGTGGAGGTGGTGAGAAGGGGTTGGATTCTGGATTTGTTCTGAAAGTAGAATTGACAGGGGCTCCTGGCAGATCGGCCGTGGGTGCAAAAGGAGGAGAGGCATGAGGATGACTCAGGGTTTGGGCTTGAGCCCAGGGGGTGGTGAAGCCATTTGCTGAGACAGAGCACAGGGAGGGGACCTTGAGGGATGCATCATGCTCAGGTTTAGACATCAGAGCTGGAGTGTCTGTGGACCCCAGATGGAGGTGTGCACAGGAGTGTGCATGAGTCTAGAGTTTGGGAGTGTCAAGGTTGGGGACAGAAAGGTGGCAGACCCAGGCATAGAGGCTGAACTTAAGACATAAGATCACCCCAGAAGCAGATGGCAAAGTGCCGGGACTGGACACTCCTGGTTCAGAGGTCAGGAGAGGAGCTGAACGAAGCAGGAGTGGCTGGTGACAGAAAGTAAATGCAGAGTACAGAGTCCTAGAAAACAAACTTCAGCAGCACTTGGCTGGACTGCTTAGTGCATTAAATGGAGCTCCCCAAATTTATATCTATCTGAAACCTCAGAACAAGATCTTCCTTGGAAACAGGACATTTTCAGGTGAAATTAATCCAGTGAGACCTAATACGATGGCTGATGTCCCGTGAAAAGAGGAGAGGACACACAGAGAGACAAAGAAGGGGAGGCCACGTGAAGACTGAGGCAGAGACTGGAGTGAATCATTTGCAAGCTGAGATTGCCTGGGCTGCCAGGAGCAAGGAGGAGGTAGGAAAGACTCTCCCCTTGAGCCTCCAGAGGGAGTGTGGCCTCACTGACATCTCGATGTCAGACTTCCAGCCTCTCAAACTGCAAGAGAATAATACATTGCTATTGATTTATTTGGCAGCCCAGCAAACTCACACAGATGGCTCATTAGGGCCCCCAGCTCACCCCAGAAAGCATCCTTAGGCAGAGGGTTGGGGAGGCTGACCCTGCACTGCCTGGGCCCTTCTGTCCCATGACCATGAGCCATCAGAGTTGGGACACTAGTGACTCTCCCGGGGCATCCTCTAGACATGACCACTATGGCTGGGGTGAGAGTCCTGCTCTGCTACTTTTCGTGCTTCTCTGAACAGAGCTTCATTTCATTACCTGGCAAACGAAAATGGCGTCCTGGAGGTGGGAGTCTAATTCACACCCAGAGCGTGGGCTGGAGGCTCAGAACAGGCACTTCCAATGAACAGTGGTCATCACTTCCCTCTGCTCTTGGCTCAAAAGTGGGACCGAGGGGATCTGGACTCGTGGAACTCACAGAGGACACAACACCTCACCCTCTTAAGGTTGACAGATAAAATACAGGGTGCCTGGAAAAAATCTGAATTTCAGATAAACAACAAATAATATTTTAATGTAAGTATATTTCAAGTATGGCATGGGATATACTTATGCTGGAAAATACTTGTTTATCTGAATTCAGGTTTAATCAGGCACCTTGTGTTTTCATTTCTGGAATCTGGCAGCCCCACCCCCAGCCTTTGGAGTGCCCCCTCCACCTGGGATTAATGGCGGAGTCCAAGACCATCTTCTGAAGAGGCCATGGGACCGCTATGGGCTGAAGATGATGATAGTCAAGTCTTTATCCAGCTCTGCCTTTGTCCACCCCCATAGCTTGGTTTCTTGTTCTCCATGTGCAGAATGCTTCTTTCTGCCCCACCTATGTCTCCCCATATGAAGAATCAATAACAATTTTGGGGAGAAAATATAGTTGTCATGGAAAAAAAATGAATTGAATTCAGAGTTCATTAGGCAAGTTAATCAAATTGTCCAGCCGTGTCTTGTTGCCTCTGGGAGCCAGCTGGCCCAGTGATCTGTGCAGGTCCAGGTGGGAAGTCTTTGGGGATAAGGGTTGGTTGGCTTCACTCTGGACACAGCATGGAGGTGCCAGGTGACTGGACAGGAGACCGAGAGGCTCAGGGCAGGGGCAGCTTGGACTGGGACCACCCACCAGGACACACAGCACATAGAGAGAAACCCAGGGCTACTGGTGGCTGAGTGAGGTCTGCTGTTCTTGGGCTCCTGCCCACCACTGTTCCAGGCAGAAGCCAGTGGACAAAGTCCCCAGCCTTAGGGGGCTGATATTCTAGGCAGGAAGAGGTGGTCAACAAAGAAGCAAAGACTTGCATGGTGACCACCTTCCTTAGGTGCAGGACAGCTGACCTTGGGCCCCTATCAGCCCCCAGGCCTCTAACAGGCCCAGCCCCCTCATTTGTAGGCATGAGTGATAGGGGTCTCTGTGTCCCTGGTTGACAGCACTAGGCAAATCCAGAACTTGCCATGCTGACATAGCAGAGGCCCAAGCTCCCTGGAGACTCAACCCCAGTGTCAGAAGCCTGGGTCTGCATTCACCAGGGCTTGCCTGCTCTGGGACCTTCAGGAAATCAGGAGTTCACTCCCAGGGCACAGGCCTGTCTGGGTTTAGGTGCCACATGGCCACTCAGAAGTGAAGGGTCCTCTGTGGCTGTCCTGCTCTTCTGTAAGGGCCTCAGCTTAGGTTCTCTGGACACAAGGATTCCCTGCAGGAGCTCCTAGGGAGCAGAAATAAGGTAGCAGAGAAAATAAGACAGAGGAGAGAGGAAAGTGGGTGACCAGTGTGCCCTACTAGAACTGGGGCTCAGGATTGTCCCACTAAGGCACAGTTACACTGGGCTATCTACCTACCAATTCCCGTGTCACAGCACTGAGGCTGACCCCAAGGGCGGTAAGTCCCTTGGAAGTCTGGCCTGCCCTGCCCATGGGCTGACCTTGCTCCCCCTAGTGCTGGGAGACATGGACATTTGAAAGGGAAGCTGCTGGCCAGCCCAGGAGCTGCCTGTGGGCTGTGGGTGAACTTGGAGTTGGCCTGCAGGGGTCTGGAGGGCTCTGGGGTAGTCTTTCCCAGTGCCTGTTGCTGTCAGGTATGTGCACAGCCAGGAGGTGTGTAGACAATGGGCCACCTCTGAGGCCAGGGCCAGCAGATCTTGAGGGTTATAGGCCTTGCATTTTATCTTTCCTTCCAAATGGCAGTGTCATAAATATGACAAAGCAGAAGATGTGAAACTGAGGGCTTGAGGGGCAACCTTCAAGAAAAGGGTACTCTGAGAAGGTGTCATTTTAGCTGAGATGTAAAAAGCAAAAGGGAGCCAGCCGTGCAAAGCCTGTGAGGAGTGTGTGCAAAGGGCCTGGGGTTTGGACAAGCCTGGATGATTTGGCGAGGGGACAGGATTCTGTAGGGGGGACATAATGAAGAATGGGTCATGAGAGGCTAAGGGCGGCAAGGAGCCCTGGTCATGCAGGACGTGTGTATACTGTGGGGATTTTATTTTATGTGACATGAGATGAGAAGCCATTGTAGGCTTTTTAGCAAAGGTGTAATGTGGTCTGATTTTTAAATGGATCCCTGAGGCTGCCACATAGAGAATAGGTTGAAGGGGGCAGGGTAGTGGCATGGGGACCACCTCAGAGATGTCCAGGTGAGAGGTGATGGTGGTTTGTCCAGGGAGATGATGGTGTGGGGTGGACAGGACTGGCTGAAGGAAGGGAGAAGGCCACATGACCCCCCCTTTATAGCTACTGAATATAGGACTTGGTGCTTTTAAGGAATATTCCCCAAACCTTGAGGAGGATGTTATTTCTGTTTTTAGATCTAGAAGCTGAGGCTCAGAGGTGATGAGTGAATAGTCCATAATGGACAGTCAGGGTCTGAATGCGAGTCCAGCCCTGTGCCCTCTCCTTTGTAATTGCTTTCTTGCTTTCTTCCAACAATGTTCACAGCACCATCCAAGCTATTAGGGACTTTTGAGATTCTTGCAGGAAACAGAGTTAGGGTCACTGCCCGGCCTGTGCTCCCTGCTCTCCTGATTTAAAATACCCTGATTTCTGCTCCAGGACTTCCTCTCCTCCCTCCTTCCCAGCTTTGAGGTGGACCCTGGTTGAGCTGAGTCAATCCACTAAATTCTACTGGTCTAACCACAGGGACTGTGACCCTCTTGGGCCTGTGTGGTACGAGGGGAGGTTCTGGGAGGGGTTGTGGGAAGTGAAGCCCTGATGCAATGGCAGACACTTTGTGACCCTACATGGGAAGCCAGCCATAGGTGACATCGCTGACCTTGACAAGAAGCAGAGAGACAGGAAAAACCTTGGTGGTGTCAAATAGCTGAGTTGAACACAACTTTGAAATCCACTCCCTCAAAATTTTCTGGCTTTATGAACTAATAAAATCCTTTTTATTTAAACAAATGTGAGTGAGATTTCTGTTCCTTATGACTTAAAGAGTTCTAACGTAACAGATACAGTCCTTCAGTTCAGCTTTATCCCCAGAGGCAGGACCTGAGATACCCAGGGAAGCATTTGCCTGAGGTCTCCCAGGAAGCAGGTCTTGGGTCCAGCAGCCATGAGGACACCTATAGGGATGTAGGCATGAGTGACCCCCAAGATCCCTGCCAGAGAGGCATCCTGTGAGCTTCACACATACAGGGACAAGTTCACACTTGCTCTTCTCACACTCCAGATGATACCATGTGCCTAACTCCTGGACTCCTTGGGGAGGAGGCCACCACTGGGTGACAAGCATCATATGCTGCTGCCCCACGGCCCGGGTTCTCTGGGTGGCCTAAGGTACCACAGTTTAGGAGGATGTCTGTTTGGAACCAGGCCATAGGAGATCTCACGTGGCTCATTTCTGCTCTGGCCCCAACAGGCCTCCTCAGGTGGGGAGGGAGCTGAGACGGGGAGATGAGGAGGGGCAGACCCCACAGGGTACATAGGGTCTCCCAGGGATTGTTGGCAAGACCTCTAAAGGAAGGAGCTATTTACGGAGGTGGGGGCAGGATTAGGGAACCCACCAGGGCAGGACAGTTCTCCAGGTGGCCTTGGATCATCTCAGTTCTCTCCCCACCCCACGACCTTTTCTCACTTGAAGTACTCACGAATAACCATAGTATGTGCTGGAAATACATTTTGAGATAAGGAAGAACTGGCCAGAACAGTCCAGACTCTCTTCTAGTTCCCTCCTAGAAGCAAGATGTCCTTTGAGGCTTTTATCCATCGATGCATGTAGTCCTCAGGTATAAAACCCCTTGGTGGAAGGCTTTTTGAGATGCAAGGGGGGGCTGGCACAGATGGAAGTCCATCTGCCCTGGGCAGTTTTACTGAACCCCAGGAGCTCAGCTCTCTGTGGACCCTAGACTTCTGTCATCCCCTGCTGTCTGTCTGCGGGTAATAAACTCAATCCTGTAACTGTCATGTGAGTGGTTGTGTCATGCCAGACTCAGACTAGCTGGGAAGCAGTGTGTGGGGAACCTGCTTCCTAGCAAGGGAGTTGACCCACCTCAGGCTGGAGCAGGAAGCCATTACAACACTTAGGCCTGAACTGGCAGGGCAGCGCAGGGTGTTAGGAGAGCCCAGGGAGGGTGTGGGGCTGCCCAGAAAGAACCATAGCATCCAGAACCACAGCAAAGGCGAGAGGGAGCAGGGGCCCAGGGAAGGAGGCAGGAACATTTTGACCTCTATCCTCCAGCCCTCTGACCTGCTGCTGCCTTCCAGTGGAGCCAGCTATTGCCACCAGAATGTTGGTGACAAACAACCCCAACGCCTCAAACAACAATCACTTATTCTCATAGGCAAGTGGGTCACAGGGCCTCCTTGCCCTATATAGTGCCATATAGCTCACATCTTATTCTGTGGCCATACCAGTGCAGAAGCACAAGGAGGCAGCCCTGCTATGCAGGTGCATGTCCAGCTTCTGAATGCCTTGTGTCTGAAGTCTGTGGGTGGGGTGGTCCCCTCCATCTGCCACCAAAGCCCAGCAAGGATGAGAATGTGCATTTCTACTGCAGGGAGGGCAGAGTCATGACCATTGGGGAGGTTTCCTGCACAGAGTAGAGGAGTCTACAGGGCCCAGGGTAGTGGAGAGGGTGAAGGGGGTGCAGGCAGCAAGTGTAGTGGCTCTCTCTATTCAGGCTGTGCCTTCATCTCACGCCTTCTCCAGGTCAGTGCACCATTCTGCCTCCATGCCCCACACACTGCTCTCTACTCACAGATTTGCCTTATGCTGCTCTCAACACCACTGGTCAGAGGCCAGGAAGGGTTAACCAGAGCAGTGCACAGATTCTTAGCCAGAGAGAGACTTTTTCAAAGGCTTGATAAATAAATTACTGCTCATGTTTAATTCAAAGCTCCTGCTGCCTACAGAGAACACAGGGAAGAGGCGATCCCTCAATTAAAACGGCTCTGAGGGGGCTTCTCCCCACTCCCCTGGGACCTCCCAGCCTCCCCTCTCCCGACGACTCTGTGATCCCACAGTGTCCCTGGGACCAGCTCAGAATAAAATGCTGACTCCTTATCTGGGCGAGTCCAGCTGCAGCCCCCAGGGTCATCCTCTTCCCTCATCTCACTGTCCACAAGTCCCCCTTCTGGGCCACTCTTCTATCAGAATCCGGTTTCCTTTTTCCCATAGTTCATTGTCATTCCGGTGTTTGTGGAGGTTTCACTTATGTCTCCTCCATGTGAGCAGAAACTGGGTTCATCTTCTTCCCTGCTGTGTCCCCAGCACCAGCAAGACACTCAGCACAGAGTAGGTGTGGTCCGCAGATATTTGTGGGTTGGGCTAACAGGACAAGAATGCCTGCCCCAGAAGCCCTTTCTTATCTAGGCTGAATCCCCCACCCCCCACCGGGCCCTCCTGTTTCCCTCCTGGGGCAGAAGGCTGAGCTTCTGGTTGGCCCTATGTAGTTCTCCAAGCAGAGTGTTTCCAAGGAACAGCAAAAACACTGGAGGAAACATGTGGCTCACATTTATAAGGGGGCACAGCAGCCCACTCTCAAGCTGAGGGCTTTGTAGGGATGGACCTTCTCAGAGGATCCTCATCAGAGCCCATTTCACAGATAAGCAAACCAAGGCACTCTGAGATAAAGGACCATTGGGAATGAGACAGAGGCAGCATTTGAAATAGGCCCAGTGCTTGCGGAGTGAGCAGCTTGAGTCACCTTTCTGGAAGGTGAGAGCTTTTTATAACCTCATAGACTGGCAAAGTGTGAGTTATCACACACCTCAGCAGCCTGGCTGCAGAAATCCCAAGTGGCAAAAATCAGCCCCAGTGATAAAAGGAAAAATCAACTATTCTCCTTGTGGGAGCGATAGAGATCAAAATAAGATCTCAATCAATAATTTGGACTTGAAACTTCTTCTTTAGCATTTTCCAAAAAGACACCGTGTCCCCAGTAGGGTATTCACTGTATGAACTGGTCTAGGGCCAGCACTTAGCATATTTCATGTGACTTAGTCCTCTCAACAATGTCATGCAGTTGATATTTTTAATTTCCTTTTTCCCTGTCAGAAAACTGAGGCTCCAAAATGTTCAGTAGCCCCGTTATCCTGCTATGGAGTGTCAGAGTCAGGAATTGAACCCTTGGCCTCAAAGTCACTCTGTTTCTCCTGCAATCCCACAACAGTTGTAATCATCATCATTAACATCTGACAAACACTATGAGCTTAGCACTAACACGTATCAAACTGTTTGATCTTAATTACAATCCGAGGAGGCAAATACTATTGAATGCCTATTTTAAAGATGAAGAAATTAAAGTCCAGAAGAGTAAAGAACTGCTGTAAAATGAAGGTTTTGTTATTTCTCAGTTGTGGTGAGGCCAAAAGATGAGGACAAGATTGTCTTTGAAAAGCTAATTTGTTACTCACAGATCTTAAAAGAAAGGGGAGGTGCCACACCGCACAGGGCCACATGTGCCAGCATAAGGAAGGAGGCAGAGAGAAAGGGAGAAACGTGAACAAGAACCTCGATTATGGTTCCCTTAACAAGTCACAAGCAGGGCAAGCAGTCTTAGGATTGGTTATTTTGAATAAAGCTCTGGGGCATAGGGGCTGTACCTCATTGTCTGGTACCTGGCCTTGGGGAGATTGGGGCAGGTGGATAGTGGCTGGTTGGTTTGCATTTAGAGGCCAGCCCTTGGCTGCCCCTAGGTTCTGGCTAGTCCTGGGAGGAGCAGTCTCTCCAGGCTTAGCTAGGCTCCAAGATGTCAAAGCATGGTTAACACAGGAGCTCATTCGATGCCACCTGGGACAGGACTCGAACCCTAGGTAAGCTCATCTCAGGGCCTGAGGAATGAGATATCCTCTCTGCAGCAACATACTTGCTAAGGCAACAGAAGCACAAGGGTAGAAGTTACAGTGAATATCAACATTACGGACAGAAGCTGGGACACAGGCTGGCGGTGGGACCAGGGTGGGAGCCAGGAAGGCTATCTGTGGCTTTCCCCAGCCAGGCAAAAAGTCCCCAGGGGCTACTGGGAGCCTTAGGAGCCGCATCTCTATTGATTCTATTGTTATTTTAATTTGGAGAAAACCAGCAGCACCTGACAGAAATTTGAATCCCTCAGCACAGAGACCGAATTGGATCCACAGTCCCTGTGGCGTGGCTGGACCACATCCCGACTATGTTCCCATCTGTGCGTGCACGTTGTGGGGACAGGCAGCTGGAAGGGGAAGCACGGCCTAGCCTAAAACAGCAACATCTGTTGGAATCTCCCAGGAGGAAAGTTCTCCTTTTGTCGCATATTAAGTCATTAAAAGAGCAAAAAAAGGAAAAAGAGACTTTAATTTCCTCACCATATGTGGACAATATTTTTTTCTTTTTTGAGACAGAGTCTCACTTTGTCACCCTCGGTAGAGTGCTGTGGCGTCGTGCCTCACAGCAACCTCAAACTCTTGGGCTTAATCAATTCTCTGCCTCAACCTCCCAAGTAGCTGGGACTACAGACACCCACCACAACGCCTGGCTATTTTGTTGTTGTTGTTGTTGTTATTGTTGCAGTCGTCATTGTCGTTTAGCAGGCCTGTGCTGGGCTCAAATCTGCCAGCCTCGGTGTATGTGGTCGGCACCCTACTCACTGAGCTACAGGCACCAAGCCATGTGGACAATATTTTAATGCCAACACACCTGGGGATTCTGTCCCTGCCTTCAGCTGGCAGGCATGGGGGGAAGGGGAGGCATGGAGGGTTGGCGGGACACCTGAGCCAAGTCTTTCCCTGCAAGGATTTCAGAACCTGGGCTGGGTCTACTTAACTCTGTTCCTAACTTTTATCTGTTCTCTGGGACCCAGCCTTGCTTAGAGTCCTTGGGGACAATACTGAGATTTGGGACTTACATCTAACTTATTGTTCAAGAGCCCTGTTGAGGCCATAGTCATTTCTGTGAACTTGCTGCCAAACTCCTGGGCCACTGAGGTTGGGATTCCCCTGCTGTCTCATCTGGTGCCACATCACCTGATGCTGCCCAGTGTCTGCCTGGATCTGTTACTGGTCTTCTGGAAGGATAGCATGCTCTGTGTCCAGTCTGGGTCTGAACATCTGCTCCAACCACTGAAAGGGCCTATGTGACTATATCCCCAGGCTTCAGTATCCTCATCTATAAATAGGAGCAGTAAAACATACTCCCAGGAAGGAGGTCTGAAGCCAGTGCTGGCACCTGCCCATACTGGATATGTCCCCTGCTGGGAGGCAGGGTGGATGTGGTGCCTGATTCTTCACCTTCTGATTAGAAATTAGTAATACTGATGATGGCCTTTTTTCTTTCCACTGTGCTCATCTGGAGGTCATGGCCAGAAAAGAGGATGTCACAGCACTGTGGAAGCTGGCTCATAAAGGGGAGTTTTGCCCTGGCAGGTAGCTCCCTCATCACAGGGCCTTTGGGCCAGGTTACTCCTGATATCTGAGAAGAACATCATGAAGCCTCTGAGCTTCTCCTGGTGACAATGCTGCAAACCTGGGAAGATAACTGCCTTGTGTCTGTTTCTCTGTGTAGGGAGCAAATGGCCCAGTGTGCAATCTTGCCTTTGCCTCCTCCCTTCCCCCAGTTCAGTAGCTCTGACAGCACATCCCTGATGCTTCATCTCTACCCTGAGCTGGACACCAAAACCTGCCCACTGGGTTTGGATATCCACAAGGGCTTCCCTAGCCAGTGCTCTTCACAGGCCAGGCTGGCCCATGGCAAAGTCTCTTCTTGTCTTGTGCATTGGCCCCTACTGTAGCTGCCACTTTTTGTGGGCCCGAGAGACTCCGCTTGAGAGGCTTAGAACCAGCACCTCCCTTCCAACGTGTCCTCACTTCTCCCTCTTAGGAAAAGAGGATCATTTTTTCTATCTTGGGAACAAAAGGCTTAGAGCAAAGTTTCTTTTTTTTTTTTTTTTTGAGACAGAGCCTCAAGCTGTCCCCCTGGATAGAGTGCTGTGGCATTACAGCTCACAGCAACCTCCAACTCCTGGGCTCAAGCGAGTCTCCTGCCTCCGCCTCCCAAGTAGCTGGGACCACAGGCGCCCGCCACAACGCCCGGCTATTTTTTGGTTGCAGCCGTCATTGTTGTTTTGGCGGGTCCGGGCTGGGGATTCGAACCCGCCACCTTAGGTGTATGTGGCTGGCGCCTTAGCCAGTTGAGCTATAGGCGCCGAGCCCAAAGTTTCATTTTCAATTGTAGCAACCACCCCATCCATGACTATGGCTCTTGATTAAAAGTTTATTGAGTAGTTTCCCTGAAAGAATGCATCAGTTAGGTTAAGCTACGCACTGCTGCAGTAACAAACAACTCCCCAACTCACATGGTTTTCACCCAGTTGATTTTTATTTTTTGTTCACGCAAATTCTGCTGCTGATCTGGGTAACTATCCAGGACAGCCACTCTCTGTGTGTTGTCTCAACAATCCACACATCTGTGTCTGCCATCAAGGGAGGAGAGAGGTGCAGTGATGCCTGGATCTAGACAGAGAAGAGAGCTGAATGGAGGGGGAATAGGCTCCTTGCCACTCACAGCTGGTAATAATAGTCATAAGCACACTCATAGTGGCTGCTGGCATCAAGTGTGTACTGAGCACTGTGCATGTATAAACTCATCCAATCCCCACAGCAATTTAAGAGGTAGGCCTTATTTTCACACCATTTTTATAGAAGAAGCAGCTGAGGTTCAGAGAAGTGAGGTGATTTTCCTGAGGTCTAAGCCATCTAGCTGACGCAGGTGAACTTCACTGATAGGGACAGAGGGAGCAGCCCCTAAGCCTCCTGACTTCTCCCAGAGCTGGCTGCAAGTGCACTACAGCATTCTCTTTACTGAGTAATTTGCCTAATGTCTGTTGGGCCCAGGTATGACAGAGATTATGATACTGCTTCAGTTTCCCAATGCTAAGAAATGGTGATGAAAGGACTCCAAGAGGGCCTAGACTTATAGGCCAACTATGCTCCAACAGGAGTCTGCCAACTGTCCTGTAGGAAGTGGCTACTCTGCATGGATCTCAAAATCTTGAAGTGCCACTGATCCACTGGGGAAATCCTAGTTTGCACCCTTGAAACTCCCTGGGCACTCCAGTGGTGTTTGTGAGTCAGAATCCTTGGATTTTGCCAAACTGAGACTCATTCTGATGCTGTTTCCAAGGGTCTGGCCCCAAACTCCGTGGTTGATGATCAGCCTTGGTAAGTTTGGTAATGCCATAGACATTGGAGTCAGGTCTTAGTGATGATGGAGTTTAACTATGAAAAACCAAGAATCCAATAAATATTAAGTAAGTACGAAGTTTATTTGCTATGTGAAATTATGATCTCAGGAAAGACAATCCACTGATGTCATCAGAAACTCAGATTACTTCTACCTTTCTGCTCTGCTATTCTTGGAATGTGGATTTGACCTCATGACCACAAAGTGGCTGCTGTGCCTCCAGATATCATGTCTATATTCTAGGCAGAATAAAGGGAGAAATTTGACTGATTGAATCTGCTCCTGGTCCATTTTGCTTACATCTTGATGGCCCAGACTGGTTACTTGGGCAAATTTAACTGCAAGGAAGTCTAGCAAGGTAAGTATTTTAGCTTTCTATCCTATGTAAAGGAGAAGATTGGTAATAGCTTTGAAAATCCAGTCTTCGCTATCTTTCAGAGATAAGCAGATCTGGCAACATCACTTGTAATGTGACCTTGCACAAAGTATTTATTAGAACTTCAGTTTATTCAGTTGGAAAATGAGAACAGTGACAGTATCTCCCTTCCAGGGTTGCAGTGCCTAGAACACTGTAAGTGGTTAATAAATGGTAAATATCATTGTAATTATTATAACGAGAAACAATATTTACATAAAAAGGCACGCAAAGGCATAGTTAATATAGTTCTGGAAAATTACTGAACTATACCAAATTACACAGAAATGTATTCCAAAAAATCCCTGTAGACATAGCTTAAGAGTTGTACTTGAAGATCCCTGAGGCTGAGGAGGTAGAAACTGCTAACCTGTTTTTCTTCAGAGTCTGTCAGGGGAACACAAGAGAGAGAATAAACTAAGGAGGAGGGAGGTCGACCAGCAAGCTCCCAGGGCTACAGCCAGGAAGTTGCCTGGTCATATGAGGCTGTGATTCCATAGGGATCAATGAGGAGGGGGTGCTTCACAGAACTGAATGACTCAGACCCATGTCTGACCCTCCTTCTCCTGGGTGGAGCTGGGGGGTCCACACACACATACCTGACTGTGATGCATTATTTTAATTGCTGAACAAACAAAAGGAAAATGACCAGAAATTGGGGGGTGGAGCTCATTTCTTCTCAAGGTGAGTATTCAGGGTACCCAGATGCAGGAGCGCCTCTTGAACTGGCTTCCCCTTGGAGCTTCAGCAGGGGTGGCCCCAGCTCTTGCTGCCCATAGGGATGAGAACCAAGGAGGGCAGGCAGACAGGATTCCTGTTGGAGACAGGCTCCGACCCTTGTTTATTGCATCTGCCTCAGAGAGCCTCCAAGGGGTATGGGCCACCAGTGGGGGAGTAGATGCTGCAATGCTGGGTCCCCCAAGGCTGTTCTGGCTGGGGTTTATCTCTAAGCAGCTCTATTAGCCCCTGGTGTCAGGGAAGTAATGTGGCAACGTCCTGGGCTTCTGTGGAGGCAGTAGCAGAGTGGCTCACGGGGCCCATGTGACGTCTAGGGCAGCATAAGTGCTCAGGAAATGGGTGGGAGATGCCGACCAAAGGGAAAGCAGATGTCAGAGGCCCCACCACATGGGCTCGCCTCCTTCTGAGTGTCACCGACCTAGGTTTCTCTGCACAAGGGACATCTGGCCCCATCTGCCCAGCCCTGGGGAAGCCTGAGTCCTGGACCCTGTTTCTCCTTTAAGTCTCACACCTCTTCAGAAACTTGTCTCCTTTTAGGCCTGCTGGGCAGAAAAATGTCTCCTGAACCCTGAGGCACTAGCCTGGGGAGCCCAAGGACACCCTAGTTTCTTTCTGCCTGCTCACGTGCTCAGCTCCTGTCTGGGACCTTGAGTCACCTCCAGGGCTTTCTGATTCCACCTTCCCACCCCTACTCAGCAGCCAGCACACACAGACCCCCTCCCCTTATGAATTAATCTTCAAATGTATGTAAATGCTGTGATGAATGACATTTGGATTCTTTTTAAAATGTGCCTGAATTAATTCATAGTTGCTCTTTGTCCTCCACTGGTTTCCCAATGCACTCCTGCCATCCTCACTAGGTAGGCTCTTCTGATATTGGAAAAGGTCTCTCCAAACCCCTAACAAACACAGGTTATTATCCCAGGGTGTGATGATGGTCTATGCAGTGACAGTAGTCCACAGTTTCAGGTCAGGAAGACAACTGGGGGGCGGGAGCATGTGTTTAAGCTCCACCTGCTCACATGTGGTGTCTGGTGGAACAAGGCAGCAGGCCTGTCATGTACTTTGTGCAGGTTGTAGACATAAGGTCCTAGGGGGTTCCCTGCACATGAAGGGTTTGTACAGAAAATTCCGGTGTTCCTCCTAGTCTGTGCTTGTTTACTTGTTTGTTGTCTAGGAGACAAAACAACAAACATGAGAAGCCACCTGTTTGCTTATTTCTGCTTACCAGCTGACTCTGTGGCCAGGTAAAACAATCTGAAAAGATGCTTTGAAGGCAAAACGTGATAGAACACACAGTGGGCCCCCCCCCATGTCTCCTGCCTGAGTCACTTTATTCCTTAAAAGATAAATGACTCCAGTCCTCTTCTTTTCTTACTCAGAAGGTGATGTCTGATGGGGTTAGGATTGTGTTTTTGCCATCTATAACTAGATGTTCTCTTGCACTCAAACTTTGCTGTGATTTTACACGTACTGAACCTTCGCTACCTGTGTATAAGCCAGGAGCTAAAACACAGGTTCTGAGTAGGGGCTGCTCCCAGGCTATAGGCCTCAGTTCTTGGTAAGACATGTGCATAAAACAAACTTTAATTCTTTAAAAGCTTGAGTTTGTTTCTCTCTGGTTGACATGTCTATCTCCCTCTAGGTCTAAGCCCCATAAACCCTGAGACCCAGTGTCACCCCTATACCCAGTGCCTGGCCAAGGTCAGTTCATCAGCATAGCCACCAGCACCACTGCATGAACCACACATGTGGCCTGGATTCTCTGGGAGCCACATGAAAATGGTAAATGAAACAGATGAAATAAATTTTAATAGTATATTTCATTTAACTCAGCATACCAAACGTGTTTACCATCCTAGCATATAATCAATAAAGAATTATTGACAAAATATTTCATATTTTTGGCACTAAATCTTGGAAATCTGATGTGTATTTTACACTTGCTCCATATCTCCATTCAGACCCTAAATTTTCTTTTTCTTTTTTTTTTTTTGAGACAGAGCCTCAAGCTGTCCCCCTGGGTAGAATGCCATGGCATCTCAGCTCACAGCAACCTCCAACTCCTGGGCTCAAGCGAGTCTCCTGCCTCAGCCTCCCAAGTAGGTGGGACCACAGGCGCCCGCCACAACACCCAGTGGACCCTAAATTTTCATCAGAAATACTTGATCTTTATTTAGACTACATAAAAGTTGCAACTGGAAAGAAAGCAGAGTCAAATGTCTAAGTTGTTCAAAACATCCTAAGCATTCTCCAATAACTACACCAAGTATACATTCTAAAATTAAATGAATTGAAAGCAAATAACACTTTTTTTTTGTTGTTTGTTTGTTTGTTTGAGACAGAGCCTCAAGCTGTCCCCCTGGGTAGAGTGCTGTGGCATCAAAGCTCACAGCAACCTCCAACTCCTGGGCTCAAGCAAGTCTCCTACCTCAGCCTCCCAAGTAGCTGGGACCACAGGTGGCCGCCACAACGCCCGGCTGTTTTGGGGTTGCATCCATCATTGTTGTTTGGCGGGCCAGGCTGGATTCGAACCCGCCACCTTAGGTGTATGTGGCTGGTGCCTTAGCCACTTGAGCCACAGGTGCCGAGCCACAAATAACACTTATTAAGGAAAAGTTCGGCTTCTCCATCACACAAGCCCCTTGAAATTTCAAGTGCTCAAGTAGCCACGCATGGAGTGGCTGTTTTGTTGGGCAGTGCATGTAGAGAACATTTCCAGCATGGCAGAAAGTTCTGCTGGGCAGAGCAGAGCCAGGCCTCCCATGTGGGATCCTTCTGATCATATTTGGTGACTCCTGATGGTGTTGAGTTAGGTTGTCAGATGTATAAGTCACTGCCAGTTTCTTAAGCTCCTGACAGTTCAGATATTCCAAGACAGCTGCAGACTGCTGGTTTAATTTATTTACCATTGTTCCAGGGCCTCAGTCTCCTCTTAGCCCCAAACAAATAAATAATTCATCCCTAAACTGGCACATTTGCTGGTATTACTTAAACTAAAATCCCTAAAATATGTATTTAATTTGGATTTGGCATGGCCATTACTGGCTTCAGGTATCACCAGAATTAAAATTAAATGTGGAGCTCTTACAAAACAGCAGACAACTTTCTCTGAGGCTGGATTTTCCTCAACACTGGCCTTTCCTGCTCTTATGGGCAGGTCTGGAGGGGATGAATGGCAATTTTTATGGGCAAGGCTAGACTCTGGCCGAATCTGTCTAATTATGTGCTGGAGTATATATGTGTTGCACCTGAGCTTACAGACACAGTAATGTGCTGTGTAATATTTATGGTTCCTGTATACATCATAGATTAAAGGGTTCTTGCCTTCAACAGAGGCTCCCAATCTTGACAGAAATGCTCCTTCCCTTCTGTCCCTGGGTCTGGCCCGGCCCAGAGGACATGTGGCTGACCCTGTCAAGGAAGTATCCTCCTTCTTGGAGACTCAAAGAGTGGTTGTCCCAGCTGGGGCCCAGCCTGGGAATTTGGGTCAGAGGTAGGATCACGACTCTATTTAAAGATGCTCAGAAACGTATTCACCATCCGCGCATCCAGCCAGCCTGGCAGAGGCTGGTAGACGTGAGGGTGGAGGGGAAGGGCAGTGAAGACAGATGGTCCGGGAGTGGGAGGGGACAGGAGGGGACCCCAGAGCTCCCCAGGTTCTGCTTGTGCTCCTCCTCCTCCCCCTTTTCACCCTCTTTCCTCTGTTTGTGTCCCCGTAAATTCTCAGTGAAACCTAACTTCCAGTGTGAGTATATTTGGAGGTGGGAACTTGGGAAGTGATTAGATCATGAGGGATTAGTGCTCTTATAAAGGAGACCCAGAGAGTTCCCTTTCTCCTTTCCCCTTCCCCCATGGGAGGGCACAAGAGGAAGGTGCCATTTACGGAGCAGAAAGTGGGATCTCCCCAGATTCTACTTCTGCTGGCACCTTGATCTTGGACTCCCCACCACTTCCCACCATTCAGAACTGTGAGCAATGAATACCTGTTCTTTTTTTTTTTTTGCAGTTTTTGGCTGGGGCTGGGTTTAAACCCACCACCTCCAGCATATGGGGCCGGTGCTCTACTCCTTTGAGCCACAGGTGCAGCCCCAAATTCCTGTTCTTTATAAACCATCAGTCTATGGTATTCTCTTATTATAGCTGCCCAAACAGACTGAGGCTCTCCTTCCCTCCTTCCCTCCCTCCCTCCCTTTCTTCCTCCCTTCCTTCCTTCCCTTCTTTCCCAAACATTTGATAAGCACATACTATGTGTCAAGCACAAATAAAAGTGCCAGATAACAGCACAACAAAGCCAGGTCCCTGCTCTCGGGAGGTGTGTGGACTAGAGGAAGAGACGAATGTTCCTCACGGTATCACTCGGTGTGTGGATTCACGACCGTTGTGAGTGCGTGGAAGAGCACTTGGATCGTCCTCTCTGGTTCTTAGACATCTCCAAAGACCACGGAAGCCTAAGTTTTGATCATCACTGGCCTAATGCCCACTGGCACTTTGTCACTGTGACTCCAAGCATGTGGCTGTCTGTAAATAGTCACCTCATTCATTCATTTGTTCATTCCTTCAAACAGCAGATGGGACCTACAATGGGTGCTGAGGAGACAGACCCATGAGTGGGAGGCTGAGCCTAGGAGAAGATAGCGATGACGGGAGTGGGCCGTGGAGAGCTGTGAGGCCTCTGTGGAGGGAACCTCTCACCTGGGGAGGACAGATGGATGGAGGGTGGGGGTGTCAGCCCGGAAATAGGTGAAGTACACCCAGGCGAGAGCAGGCACAGGCTCTTAATCCAGAGCTTCCTACAGCAAGGGGCCACCCGCCACCACCAGTGTCAGGCGGAGATACAAAGGCAGGCAGGGGGATGGGAAAGCTCAACAGTGACAGAGGGGAGGCCCTGTGTGTCCTGGCTAGGGGCTGCCAGCCTGGGGAAGCTGCAAGCATCTTCCTGAAAGCCAGGCCTTCCATGTGGTTGGGCAGAGAGCAAAACTGGCTTCCCGTGTTAGGCTGTGAATTGGAAATGGAGGCAAAAAATGCCATTCTGGAAGCTGGCAGTCATTGATCTAGCCATGGCATTTGGGGCTGGTGGCTGCAGGGGGTGGATCAGAGTCCTGGTGTCTTCTGTAGGCTGGCCACCATCTGTCTTTCAGTGTGTCATCCCAGAGTGCTCTGTCTCTATTCCAGTCTTAGAATGAGCTCTGCTTTCCATACACTTGGTCTCATCAGGGGAGCGCCACAGATATGGAGGCAGGAGCTGCATCAGAGAGGGACAGGGTGGCCCAGCAGCACCCTCTGCGAAGGACATGGGCACCCAAGGAACAACAGGCAGTGGAGACGGTGCCAGGTCAGTGGGGGCCTTGCACAGGGGGCAGGAGGTCTGGACTTCGCCTGGTGGCAGCAAGGAGCTAATAAAGAGTTTTAAGCAAGGGCGGGCTACAACTTAAACTGAGCGCCACAAGGAGGGATGTGATGTGACAACGTGGGGACAATGGCTGTGGAGGAGCCTTCAAAGGAGGTGGGTAAACCTTTGACCACAGCTGTCTGGCCAGCGATAAGGAGCCTGAGTCACAGCAGGGACATTCAGAGATAGGGAGGACAGGTGAGCTCTTCCTGAGGAAGCTTCTGGGTGTCAGGTGATACAGATGCATCTCTAGGTCCCACACAATAGCTGGAGAGTCCCTGAGGGCAGTCTTCCCTCAAGATATTTGCAGCCTTATTCTCCAGGCCTCCAACTTGTCCTGACCAATGATTACAGCATCATATTTCATTCAGATTTAGCTGAAGTTGAACTCACAGAGCTCACATGCCTAAAAGCAAAGGGCTTGTTGAATCAGAAGACCAGCTGAGATGGCTCTTAATTGAAATGTTATAATGTCATTCTATGCCTCATTAGCTTGCACAAATGAGCGGGAGGTGCAGGCTGACAGCTGGGTGTCTCCAATTTGGTCTTGTGCAAATAAATGAATGAATGAATGAGCCAACAAAGGAATGAATGAGAGAATGAGTGAATGATCCACCAAAGCTCCTGCATCCTACCAACTTGCTTCCTTGTGAAATAAGAAGGATGGAATTTCAGTTCCTAACGAGCCCTGGAGTGTGTTTCATAATTAGGGAAGTCTCCTATAGGCAGATGTGTGGGCCAATTGCTACTTCGAGAACAAGCCACTTCTTTGTGAAGTTGATCCAGGGCAGCGATTTACCAAAGTGAAAACTAATGTGATTCCACAGTCACCAGGTTTTATGTGTAAGCATATAATACCGGTGTAATTATACGTGCACATCCATAAATTGGACACAAAGCTCCAAAGCAGGTTTTGGTAGCAAATGCCAAAAGATAACAGAGCCATAAAAGTTACACTGTGCCCTGGCCATGTGAGAGTTACCTTGATGTGGTATCATCTGTTTCCATGAACTCGGTGATCTGGGGTCTCCTTGGTCATTCCCCAGACTTGCCCTTCTTTCTCAAAGTCAGACAGTGCCTACATCTTGGTGTTCTCCTCATATCTCAGCTGCAAATGTCAGTGATGGCTCTGAGCTGGCTGAGAGTATTTCTCATACGTTTTGTGGCTTGAAGCCGTGTTGTTGGTTAATCACAGAGCTTAAAATTTGATCAGACAAGATCTCACTTTAGCCTTTCTAAGCTGGCAATTTTGCAGAATGCCCACAGAATGACATTCATTACATTAATTGTAAAACCTTTTAACCACCCGTTCTATCTGCAAACAGACGCTCTTAAGCAGGGAGGCGTTGGCTGTTTGCTGGCTCTTTCTCCCTCTCAGCCCAGTGTCTTCATCTGTAAATGGGGGAGGGAAGTTTAGTCCTGCTGTTGTTCTCTTTGCAATTTCCTCTAAAATTTGAAAACTCTGATTTACTCCCCAAGATTTAACTCCTCTGGGTTTCTCAGGCCCATGCTGCATAAACAAATTCAGAATTCAGTGCCAAGGTTGAGGAGCAGACACCCAAGACATTTTGGCCAGTCTGAGCGCAGATGACCCCGAGGGAGGGAGATGCTCGGTTATTCATTTGCCAAGTCAGATTGATTCAGCTCCAAAGGACCTAAGAAATCCCCACAGAAGGCTACCCCAAGCACCCCTCAAACAAACCCTGCCTCTGTAATTTCAAAGAGCCTGGAGGTGAGGGCCACAGCAGCCAGATCATATCACATCTGCCAGCTGTCCTTTGGGGCAGCCGTGAGGATGGAACCAGGCTGGAGAAGGTCTCTGAGGGCTTCTAGGAGGAGGCAGGCTGTAGGGTTACCCACACTAGTTGGGTAGGATTGGGTTGGATGGGTAGAAAGAACCAAGGCATTTGGGGAAGGAAGACAGAGTGAACAAAGGCTGATAAGCAGGAACAGCCCAAGGACCTTTTCCTCCCCTGTATCCAGCTGGAGCAAGAAGATCCATTAGATAAACAAACCAGACACTCCTGAGATACAATTCTGGGTCTGGACCTTCCTGAATATAAGTAAAGGAAAAGGAAAAATGCATTCAGTGGCCAACTCAAGACGCAGGATGTGGTCAGCCTGGAGGGGATACCTTTCCAGATATTCTCCCACTGGAGGCCAATCTGTGGTGTATATGTATCATTTATTTGAAGATGAATTACAGGCAAAATAACTCTATGGCGATAGGAGACAGGATAGTGGTTACCTCTAGAGCGTGATACTGACTGGGGAGGGTGCATAGGGGGCCTTTTAGTTTCTGAAAAGTCTGTGTTTTGACCTGGGCGGCTACCTCGTTGTATTCATGCAAGAACTCTTCAAGCTTTTCTTTTACAGTATATGCACTTCACTGTGTATAAAGTGAACCTTGCTAAAAATGGAAGAAAGAAAAGATGAAGGAGTGGCTGGTACTAAAATTTAGCCTTGCTCAAAGAGAGGTCTGGCCTCTGTTATGGGCTCCTGGGAAGGGGTCTCTAAGTCTTTGGGATGTCCTGCTTGATACGAGGGTCTTCGTTTATTTATTTGGGGGCCTTAGGCCAATCCAGATAATCTAACACTGTGACTTAGAGTCTGGGCCAGGAAGTGTCAGCTTGACCTCTGGTGAGGCTGCAAACTTAAGTCACCAGTATGGGCTGTCAAGTCTGTGTCTATGTGAGATGCCCCAATAGCAACTGGAGGCGAAGGCTCTGGTGAGCTTCCTGGTGGGTCATACCCCACGTGTGTGGCCACACATCATTGCTGGGCTGATTTCAGTCTGTATGCAGTACTATAAAGGACCATAACCGTGAGGAGTTCTGTGAGTCCATCTGGCAA
>NW_003852537.1:2388219-2389632 GCF_000181295.1 Otolemur garnettii | reverse complement strand
ACTTGCTACCAAATTACCTAACCTTAAGGAATCCACCAGGAGAAGGGAGAAGCTGAATGTGGTTAGAAAGGAGGGATGTGGTGAAACTAACAAAATTCAGAAACACAAATGACTAGGATAATTTGAGGAGAGCTTAAAAGAGACTTGTCAAAGATGAGAGCAGGACGTACAGACCAGGAGGTTGAGGACAGCTCTTGGGCCTACAGGAGTTGGACCCTTCACAGTCACTGAAATGAGCATCAGAAAGACACTGAACAAAGGACACAGCCAGCTCCTGGTGACTCCACTGATAGGAGGTGAGGAATCAGTACCTGGATCTCACTCTCCTCCTTTCCCCATCACCTGCTGGGCTCCCCATTGCTAATCCTAATTTAAAGGGTTCAGAGGGCAAGAGAGAAGATCCCACATGTGAGCAGCGTGGTCCTGGGTGCCGGATGGCAGCATAGCTCCTGGCTGTGTCTACCCCAGACCCACAAGATCAGGCAGAGGCACCCACAAGATCAGGCAGAGGCACCCACAAGGGGTCAGACCAGCTTCTGCAGCAAACATGAGAGCCCTAATGGGTAAGCCTGACAGGCCTAGTAAGAGAAGATAAAGAAGTAGACAGATCAGTTTTCAAATCGTTGAGCTGCCACTTACCAGCCTTGTGAAATATCACACAATTCACAGAATTGCTAGGGGGTTTAAGTCAGATAATGTATACCAAATGTCTGGCATGTAATAAGTGCTCAATAAACCCTGTACTATGTTTTATTGTGATGGACATCACCTCTAGGATGATGCTCTACATGTGGGCCTGTTTTGTATTTTTTGATGGTTTTTCTAAAGGTATGGCATCTAAGCTGGGCCAGCAGAATAGATGAGAAGGAGTTTTGCAGGTGAACACCACTGTAAGAAAGTTCAAACACCTGCCATGACTCCCTACTTCCCACCATAACAATTCTGAGCATGTACAACCTGAATTCCTGTGTCTGTCTGTGCTATGTGGGTCATTATGAAAGTTTTAAGATACAAAACAATCAAGAAACATAAAATCCACTGGGATGAAAACAAATGAAGGTCTCCCAGCAACACCCATAAGCTGAGCAAGTTGAAACTTGCATGGGCGAATCAGAAAAGATGCTGTCAACTGTGTTTCCTGGAAGTGAAATAATAGATCATAAACTTTCATAGACCTCCATGGTCCCACCCATGGGAAAGCCATGCCCAGGCCCATCTGGGTAGGGGTTCTGGACAGCAAGAAGGCCCCCTTCACGTTATCACCTTTCCAAATCCATAAATCTCTCTCTTTTCATTCTTCAAGAGTGAAGGAACTTCCTCTGAGTCCATCCAGCCCTGCTCTCTACCCACACATCCTCCCCCTACTGGACTGCTACGTCTGCCTTGCATGTCTCCTCCCACCAACCCACCCAT
>NW_003852537.1:2386567-2387250 GCF_000181295.1 Otolemur garnettii | reverse complement strand
GCAATCTACCGAGGGTGATAAAATGAGACTCTGTCTCTTAAATAAATAAAGACTTCCAAACTGTTTTCCAAAGTGGTTATACCCTTTTGTGCTCTGACCAACAGCACTTGAGAGCTCTAGTTGCTCCCAATTCTTGCTAATGTTTGGTGTTATCAGCTTTTAAAATTTGAGCCATTGCAGTGAGTGTTCAGTACCATCTCAGAATGGTGTTAATTCGTAATTCCCTGATGATTAGTGATCTTGTCCATCTTTTCATGTGCTTAATGGTCATTCATGTATCTACTTTTGTGCAGGGTCTGTTCAAATCTTTTGCCCATTCTTAATGCTTTTAAGGCCTGACTTCCACATGTTAAAAAAAAAAAAAAAAAAGCCTGATAATCACTTTCCCAAAGTCCCTTGCAACAAGCCTGAAGTTGTGATCTCGTCTCAACCAATCAGATGCACATAATCCAATCTTTAAATTGGAAGCCAGTAATTCAAACAAGTGGAGCCAGCAGAGGTCATTTGGCACTTGTATGAGCAGCCGTATCCACTGGCTAGTGCCCTGTGTCAAGCACTGAAGTGAAGCCCAGGCTGCTGGGTTTTGGGGGTCCATTGGCAGTAGGGGCCTCACCAAGTAACCTCCTTTCCTGCTAAAGTTAGCCCATTCCACTGAGTCCACATCTACCCTCTCAAACAGGACG
>NW_003852537.1:2385706-2386412 GCF_000181295.1 Otolemur garnettii | reverse complement strand
GGCTGGACGATAAAAGGCACTGTTGAAAATAAAATCTTATAATTGCCTTTTTTAAAGAGGGCTGTATTCCAAGGCCTGGATCTCTGCCCTCATTTGCATTTGGATTTGGGAAATCGGTATAGTATGATAAGCATTTATTTTTAAAAATCTGATAGCATGCAAATACATTTCCCATTTTCAACTTCTTTCTCTTTCACTAACCTCTGTACCCCCCAGCAAAATAAGGACAAGCAAACAAAAGCTCTCCAGCTGAAAATGCAGCTGTGGGTTTCTCAAAGATGTCCTTCAGGAATTGCTAGAAGTTTCAAAGCTACAGACAGTGCCCTTGGCATCCTGCTTTGAGTACTTTTACAGCACAGCAACGGGTGGATCCAAGTTTTGCAGGACTGGAGCTTAGATGATTTGGTGGGCTCCACCAAAGGAAAAAAAATACAAAATTAGTGTTACAAATTAGGAGCAGCATCTTGGAATGGGTCTTTGTAAGGGAGGGGAGCTAAAGCTTGAAGTTCTTCAGCTTTCTGGGATCTCTTTTTCTGACTATCACTTCTATTCTTCAAATACCAGCAAGACATTCTAGATTCAGATGGAGGAGGGTTCACCTTTCAGTGGGTTTGGCTGTTAAGAGTTTTCACTTTCCGTTCCTTGCATCTTTCCCAGAGGGGAAGAAAATCCAGCCCCTTTTGGGCATGTTTTCTGAACAGCTGCG
>NW_003852537.1:2384985-2385544 GCF_000181295.1 Otolemur garnettii | reverse complement strand
CTCCCCATGTCACAGATCTGCTATTAGGCAAAACTGCCACCAGAGCACTAAGCTTTCTCAGCTTTGGCCTGATACCAAAATAACAAGGTGTACCCTTGGCTTGGTGCATCAGGGGACAGAGAATTCCATACCTGTGCTCAGGAGCAAATACAAGTTGTGTAGTCCCATGAGTGAACCCACCTGGCAGTGGCCTGGGGTCACTTCAACTCACTCGCGGCCCAATGACACTGTCCAGCTGTCCCAGTAATTGTTCCATCTATCACAACAGGCTCAGGTAGCCCTCTCTTAGGCTCCTACCTTGTCACCTCCTTCCTGCAGAATGAGCTTTGCCTGTATCAAAAGGTCTGCCCTGTTCATTCTCAGGAGACTGGACCTTTACTGAGGATGCTGCCAAAAACTGCAGATGGTGTGAGTGGTTGAATGTACATGGCTACATCCTCACTGTGGCTGTATCTCAGCACCGTAACAATCTGTGGCTTGAGCTTCAACAGGTGACTTGCTCTGTGACTTAGCATTAAGTGAGAGAAGATAGGGTCAGAGATGGGTAGATGAGATCTTA
>NW_003852537.1:2379710-2384965 GCF_000181295.1 Otolemur garnettii | reverse complement strand
GAGGCAGACTCTTTGTTCCAAAGTTGGCTACAACAGAATCTTCTGCTCCACAAGTTTTTCTGCAGTGTGACCTTGCCACTCCCCCATCAAGCTGTAGTCTAATTCCCCTGTTTGGCCTTGAATCTGGCCATACAATTATGAATCAATAGAATGGAGAAGAATGTCATGCTGCATGCTTGCAAAGACTTGAAACTCTTCCTCTCCAGATGGCTCCTCTTGGGACCTTCCCTCAAATAACTTACCTGCCATGCTTTGAGGAAGCCCAAGGCGCACAGATAGGCCATGCTTAGAAGTTCCAGGCAGCAGTTTCATGGAGTCCAGCTTCCTAGTCAGCCCAGCCAGACAATAGATATGGGAGTGGAGAAGCTTCCAGATGACTCTAGTCTTCCCAGACTGTGCTCTGTCTGAATCCCAGACCCACTAGAATGATTGTGTTTCACACTATTGAGCTTGGGGGGATTTGTTATGCAAATGAACATGTAGCTAAAAAGCTGTATGTTCATTCAAGATAATGTGAATACGGAGAAGAGAAGCGTGTGGGTTGAGTCATAGTGCTGAGGGGGGTAGGGAAGAAGCAGGGAAAAGGATGGGTGAGAAGGTAGAGAGGGAAGGAGAGGGGCACAGAGAGGAAAGATAAGCCAAAATAATAGTTTCCATAGTGTAATATGCTTGTATAATCTGATCCCATTTATGATCGTGTGTATGTAATACTTAAAGAGATGTGAGAAGGGATGGTCCCCAAAATGTTAGTGACGGCATGTAGGTGACTTTTCATCCTTACAATCTTCTATGGTTTTGCAATGACTTTTACAATGAATATTTATTTTTATATAATCTGAAAGCAGAACAAAGCTCTTTTCACTGAAAAAAAAATCTTACAGCATTCCTGGCTGACAAAAGTGCCGCCCACAGTGACTCAGATGTCCTCCCAGGGGGTTCCAGGCTCCCAAAGCCCCAACTTGTTAGGGTGTGTCAGTTCCTGACCCCTCCTTGGATGGGGGCCCCAGAGGGATTTTCTAGGGCTCTGCGTGGCCTCCAGGGATATGGCAGGAGGGTGGATCCCCTGCTGAAGCTGCCTCCACCCTGCCCACAGCCCCACTCCTTGGGAAACCTCCGGAAGTCCCAGGGTTTGCCTGAACAGCCGGTGTTGTGCTGGCTTCGGCAGCCACCAACGGGCTCCTCAACAGCCAGTAGGATCTGCTTCTCCCTTCCACAGACGTAGGAAGGAGCCAGAGGAGGCAGGAGATGAAAGCCATCTGCTATGTCAACACCTGGCACTGGCCTTTCGGGCTTTTGGAAAAACGGCTTTATTGAGAGATAATCCACATATCCTCAATGTACCCACTTAACAGGTATTTTGAGACTTTCAAAGAAACAGCTTTATTAAGATGTAATTTGCATATCCTATCATGCACCCACTTCCTGTGTACAATTCAATGGTTTTTAGCATGTCATATTATTAAACTTTTTATTTTTATTTATATTTATTTATTTATTTATTTGCAGTTTTTGGCTGGGGCCGGGTTTGAACCCACCACCTCCGGTGTATGGGCCAGTGCCCTACTCCTTTGAGCCACAGGCGCTGCCCTATTCAACTTTTTAAAATGTAACAAAAATATATAAAACATGAAAGTTTCCATTTTAATCATTTTTTAAAAGTATACAAATTCAGTAGCATTAAGTGCACTCACAATGTTGTGCCCCTACCACCTTTGCCTACTTCCAAAACTTTTTTTATCGTCCAAACAGAAACTCTACCAATTAAGCAGCCACTCCTCACTCCCCATCCCCCCACTCCCCGCCCAGCCCCTGGTAACTGCTCATCTGTCTCCCATCTTTCTGAGTCTGCCTATTCTAGAGATTTCGTATAAATGAAATCATGCAGTGTGTGGCTTTGCATCGTCTTCTTCGGTGTTGCATAATGTCATCAAGGTTGGTCCCATCGCACAGACAGACCACATGGTGCTTCCTCCCTTGTCTGTTGCTGGACCCCTGGATTGTTTCCACTTTTTCTGCCACTGGATCTTTCAAGTCTCAAGAGTGTGTTTGTCCTCTCAGATACAGACAACCTACCCCACACCCTCAACTTCCCATTAAGACTCCAAATCTGCCCTGGGGACATTTTAAGTCTGGAATAGAGGGTGGAAGGAAGTACATTAGCCTGGATGGCATTGGAGGTTACAGGGGCAGATCACATCCACCAGTGTGTCTAGGTTCCAGTCCATGGGGGACACAGACTTGGGGGTTAGTCCCAGTGTGCCACCAGGGCATGCTCCTTGCCCTCTGTGGAACTTAGCTTTCTCACACAGGTGAAAGGGGGGGTGCAGGCAGAAAGCTTAGCACAGCCCCTGCTCTGTGATGGCAACCTCTGCCTGGCAGCCTTAGGGATGAGGCCACCCTGCCCTCCACTTGGCGCTGTCCACATCTCTCAGCCTGGGGCTTTCCTGGCAGCTGCTTTGAGAGTGATCCCAGCAGGGTCGGAGTACCGGAACAAAGCTCCTGCCTTTCCGAGCAGACCTCGGCCAACAGTGTAGAAATATCCAGCTCCTTCACACTGAGTGGGGCACCTCCATGGAGCATATTTCATGGGGCTTCCTGAGCTCCCAAGTGAGGTGATGCTCCAGGTGCCCACGGGGAGGCTAGTTTATCACTGTACTTTTCCTGGGTACCTTCCTTTCCCCATCTCATTCCCCACTTTGCTTTTAGTGCTCTCAAATATACCCCCATGCACTTGCAGTCTTGTCTACAAGGGCTGCTTCTAGTCTGAATTCAAACTAAGACATGATGATGACGATGATGATGATGATGATGATGATGATGATGATGGGGGGTGGTGGTGATGGTGAAGAAATGGTCAGTCTCTTCTTCTGCCTCCTCCAGGAAGCCTGCCCTGGCTGCACCTGCCAGAGACCACACTCTCCAGCAAAGTTAAAGCATCTCCTCAGCTGCAGCCCTCATTCCTCTCTTCACCACATCTGCCTTATTTCACTCCGTATTTCATCGGTTGTACATAGAAGATGCTAATTCCTTGGGCTGGCCCCCAGGAAGCCAGCAACATGCACACTCTGAATCTGTGATGAAGCTGCTCCACCTTTGATGAAGGCAGAAGATGAAACGCGGTCTGCCTTGAATTCCTGGGAGACGGGCGCCATGCAATATTTAAATGGCCCTTTCATGAAAGGGAGCTACTCAGGCTCTTAACATCAGTTTTCAAGAAAGTCAAACTTGATTTTCAGCCTCAAACTGATGTTTGGGTGCACTCCGTGCTTTAAATACTCATTTCTACCGCCTTGATGTTTTAATTCATTTCCTTTCAAGTTTTACAAGCCCAAAGCGCATTCAGGGGCTCCAACGCACAAGTGCCAGGAGAGGAGAGGTGGGGACTCTTCATGTTCTAAGAGAGAATTTCACTGTCCCTGAGAGGTGGGTAACTGACCCTTCTGATGTGGAGGTATGAGATGCCTAAAGTTTGTCAGAACTACATCCAACCTTTTGTCCAAAAGGGCAGAATTGAGTAAGGCAACTTGACTCATCTTCCTTCTCTCTCTCTCCTTCTCTCTTTTCCTCCTTCCTCTTTCTTTCTCTCCTGTCTTTCACTTATTTCTTACCTGCATTATAGTAAAGCAGATAGTCAAAGTGCACACCTCAAGAAACTTCTATGCACATACCCTGTGAAACTGCCACCGGATCAAGATCTAGAACATTCTGTTCCTCCAGAGGGATCCCTGTGGCCCTTTCCAGTGAGTAACCTCCAGAAGTAACCTCTGCTCTGACCTCTACCATTAAGATTAGTCTTAAGGCTCGGCGCCTATAGCTCAGCAGCTAGGGCACCCACCACATACGCTGGAGCTGGCGGGTTCAAATTCACCCCAGGCCTGCCAAACAACAATGACAACTACAACCAAAAAATATAACCAGGCATTGTGCCGGGCACCTGTAGTCCCAGCTACTTGGGAGGCTGAGGCAAGAGAATCACTTAAGTCCAAGAGTTTGAGGTTGCTGTGAGCTGTGATGCCATGGTGCTCTACCCAGGGCAACAGCTTGAGACTCTGTCTCAAAAAAAAAAAAAAAAAAGATTAGTCTTAAACTTCACATAAATGGAACCTTACAGTATGTCTAGTTCCATTCAGTCAACATGATTTTAGATTCATCCATGAGGTCACATGTCTCAGCAGTTTGCTCTTTTTCATTCCTACAGAGTATTCTCTAATTTTATAATGCAATTTATTTATCCATTCTGCTTTTGGTGGAGAGTTAGGTTGTCTCCAAATTGGACTCTGTATTAGTTTGCTTCAGCTGTCACAAAAAGGTACCAGAGATTTTATGGCTTAAACAGCAGAAATTTATTTTTTCACAGTTCTTGAGACTGAAAGTCCAAGATCCAGGTACCAGTAGGGTTGGTTTCTTCTGAGCTCTCTCTTTTGTCTTGGAGAAGGCCACCTTTTCACTATGTCCTTACATGGTCTTTCCTCTGTGCTAGTGCATCCACAGTGTCTTTTCCTCTGCTTATAAGGACACAAGTTATACCCGATTAGGGCCCCACCCTTATGATCTCATTGAATCTCCAAACATAGTCACACTGGGGGTTAGAGTTCCAACATATGAATTTTGGGGAAACACAATTCAATCCACATAGGCTATTGAAAATGACTCTACCATAAGGAACTCAAACAACTCATAGAAAGAAAATAAATAACCCAATTTAAAAATGGGCAAAGGAACCCTTGGAGGTAGCCACTGCATAGATTGGCCACTGCTCCAGCAGTTTCTGGAGCCTCACTCCACTTCCTCCACAACCTCTACCTATCTGACAAACCCGATAGGGCTGAGATGAAGAAATTCAATAAGTCAAAATTGAAGAAGACAGAAATGCAAGAGAAAAATCACTGCCTTCCAAAGAGATGATTGAACAGGAAAGCAAGCCGGAGAGTCATAATGAGACAAGCACTGCCAATATGCACTCCACACTCCACAAGCATCACCTTCTTTATTTTGCCTCTTTTAACAGTTTAACTTTATAAGATGCAAAGAGGTTGGATCAAGTTTAAATGACTGTGCTGCCCCTTGGACATCAAAGTATCAAGACTTACTAACAAAGAAGGCTGCCCCTGCCTCTCCCATCTCTCTGTCTGGCAGGGAAGGAGAAGAACTTGCATGTGAAGAAAGAAGTGGGGTGGTATGATAATGAAATCTAGAGTAAAATGAAGCTGACTCAAAGTTTCTTATAGGTTGTAAAATGCAATTTAATCAGAATG
>NW_003852537.1:2377247-2379130 GCF_000181295.1 Otolemur garnettii | reverse complement strand
TTTTTGGCCGGGGCTGGGTTTGAACCCACTACCTCTGGCATATGGGATCGGTGCCCTATCCCTTTGAGCCACAGGTGCTGCCCCCTAGGTACATATCTAAAGGGAAATTGAATCTGTATGTTGAAGAGATATCTGCACTTCTGTGTTCACTGCAGCACTATGTATAACAGCCAAGATACAGAATCAACCCATAGGTCAACCTAAGTGTCCATCAGTGGATGAATGGATAAAGGACATGTGAGATAGATACAGAATGGAACACTTATCCAGCCTTTTAAAATGAAGGAAATTCTATCATTTGCAATAACATAGATGACTCTGGAGCACATTATGTTAAGTAGAATAAGTCAGGCACAGAAAATACTGCAAGATTTCACTTAGATGTGGAATCTAGCAGAGTTGATCTCATAGATGTAGAAAGTAGAATGGTGGGGGAGGGGCTGGGGCAATGATGGGGAGGAAGCTAGGGAGAAGTTGGTCAATGGTTACAAAATTTAGATAGGAGAAATAAACTCAAGAGCCTTAATGGTGACTGTAGTTAATAACAATGTATTGTTCTTGAAAATTGTTAAAAGAGCAGATATTAAGTGTTCTTGACAGAAAAAAATGGTAAGTATGTGAAGTAATGCATATATTAATAAGGTCAATTTAGTCTTTTCACAGTGTACGTATATTTTGAAACATATTGTACATGATAAATATACACAATTTTTATTTGAAAACTTAAAATATATTTATGTACAAAGAAAAGAATATTGGTGCTTTGAGCATTCATGCTCAGGGTCTTTTCACAAATGTCAGCGCTCGTTGGATTGGAATCATGGGTCATATAGCGTAGGTGACTTCAGTTGAGCTGCCAAACTCTTTTTCCAAAGTGGTGGCACCAGTTGACGTTCCCAGTAGGTGGTGTGAGATTTCTAGTAGTGTTGCTTCCTTGTCAGTATTCGGTATTGTCCTGTCCTTCTAATTTCGGCCATCCTAGTGGGGTTGTTGAATAATCTTTTAAAATTTTATTTTATATTTTGGAATGATTATAAACTTATAGAACAGCTGCAGATACTACAGATGGCTCCCCTAATGTTAATATCCAAATAAGATTTTCTTTAAGAATTGTCAACATTAAATCCTTTACTGTTGCCATTGAGTTCTCCACCCTGCCAGAAGCTAAGTATATTCTCCTGTGAATGAGATAAAATGACCAATAGCTCAATTTCCTCATGTGCTTATCAATTTTCATATTTCAAATAATGCCAGTGAATAAAATGTCACTTATTTAAATTAGACATGCACCTTAAAATAAGCTTAAGCCATACATTTAATAATGTATAATAAGAATAATTATTACTGTTATTATTATTTAGGAGGAATCACCCCCCCAAATCTTCACCTGACTGACTCTCTCTATTTTAATTAACAATTGGAATGTTTAGTATTTTGATATTTTTCAGGATAAAGAAATGCCTTCTATTATGCCTTATCATAGAGATAGAATTTATCTTTCTCTGCAAATTTTGAGCAAACTCCCTTAAGGTCATCCTTTATCCCAATTACTCCCTTCACCGTCCAAATCAGAGGAAAAACAAATAAATTATCAAACACATGTATGGGTAAAGTTCACATTTAGATTTTTTTAAACTGTGATAAAATGCACATAACATAAACTTTACCATCTCCACCACTTTTAGGGGTACAGTCCAGTAGCGGTGATTGAATTCACATCATGCAACCATCATCACCATCCATCTCCAGAACTTCTTCATCTTACAAAACTGAGACTCTGTATCCATTCAGACAACCTTTCAAAAGTACAAATCAGATGTGGTTCTCTCCTTGAGATCCCTCTGAAGAATTCCCATTTCTTTTACAATGAAATCCAGACTCTA
>NW_003852537.1:2373140-2376887 GCF_000181295.1 Otolemur garnettii | reverse complement strand
GGAAAATGGAGAGACAGAGGAAAAGACATAGAAGATACCCCAGAGGAGCACACATCCATCTGAGGCAAGTGCCACCCGACCTCTACACGCACAGAAGCACCAAATGGGTAACGAGAAGAAGATGCTGGAGTCAGACTCTTGTATTAGTCAGGGTTGGATCAGAGCAGCAGAAGTGCTTGGGGCTGTGCATATAACAAGGGAATGGTCAGAGGTGTTTGTGACTGAACTGTGCTTCCCCAAAGTTCATATACTAGAGCCCTAACCCGAGGACCACAGATTGTCACTGTATTGGAAGACGGCTGGTGATTAAAGTTAAGTGAAGTCATTAGTGTGGGCCCTAATTCAACTAGACTGGGGGCTTTATAAGAAAAGATTAGGACACAAACTCACACAGAGGGAGGACCATGTGAAGGCCCAGGGGGAAAACAGCCATCTGGGAGTCAAGGACAGAGACCTCAGAAGGAATCAACCCTATGGACACCTGATCCTGTACTTCCAGCCTCCAGCCCATGAGAGATAAATTTTTGTTGTTGAAGCTGCCGGTATGGTATTTTGTTATGGCTGCCCCAGGAAACTAATAATACAATGAAGTCCACTCTCCTGTCCCGGTTACTGGGGGCCCAGGGCTTCTGGCTGGTCAGGTAAGCAGGAAGAGCAGGACCTGAGATAGTGGAGAAGGGCAGCAGGTATGCCTTGGGGGTGGGACGCATGGGGACAGGGGCAGGTTGTGCCCTTCCTTCCTTGCAGAACTCTGAAGCTGGTGGCATGTGGTGCAAAGGTGGAGACACTGAAGGGCTGCAGCTGGAGCTGGAGGACAGTGTGTCCTCTCTGAGGACACCTTGTGGCCTGTGCTCAGCTGTGCAGGGGGTGCAGCACAGCTTCCCCACAATAAGATGGTGTGCTGGGACCATAGGGTGGGAGCCCACCAGTGTCCAGGAAAGCAGTGAAACACAGAGTGGCCCTACAGGTGACACCCCTGTTGGTCTGACAAGTGCCTGGGGTCCCCAGGTGCACAGCTGGCACAGGTGAGTGGATCTCAACTCCTGGTAGTGTTTGTTTCTTCTGTCTTTCCTGCTACATCGATCCATTGCTTGATTGTAGGAGAATTTATCCACAGATTCTGTTCACAGTGCATGCACTAGTTATGTCTTAATAGAAGAAGCCACGTGTGATAGCTGCTGATCAACAAAAGTTGACTGTGTTTTAAAATAGAAATTATATGTGTCATTTGCTGCTTAGCACATGTTTAAGGATTAAACACCATATAGGAATTTTTAGAAATATACTGCCATTAGAGCATCACACCTTTTCTATAATAAACTTAGCTTACAGAAAGTCACCCAGCCAACCTCACATCAGCTGTAAGCAAGTATGAATCTTTTGCTTAGCTGAAACGTTATTAACAGCTACAAAAAAGAATCACGCACCTTAATAGACTTGAGCTTCTTTTTCAAATGTATTTTAAAATGTCAAACCGAACAATATTTTAGGTAGAAAATGACTAATTCTCACATACTTCAGTGATCACCCATCTTGGTGGCTCAGAGCACCCATTAGCCATTCCATAATAAACTCAAGTAGAAGTTTATCACTTACATTAAGCGTTTTGCAAATTAAAGGAAAATGGCTAATTTCCTTTTACGAGAACACTCCAGATGCCACATCAAAATAACAGAAATAATTGTGAGTGCCAGAAATACTGTTTAATGGAAAATGATGTTCTGCCATGACACAAAATGTTTTTACTAAGTTGTGTTTTAGAGGATACATCGGACCCTTTGTTCTTAGAAGGAAAGAGGTCTCATAATAGAATCTTCAGGGCAATTTCACTTAGGGGTTAAGAATTTCTTACCCATGCCACCGGATTATTAATAGCTGGGATTTGTGTTACAGATCAACGCAGGGAATTAGTCATATCATGTACAAGGAAATATTTCATGTGGTCCCTTCTATTTCAAAAAGGGAAATGTAGTTAAGTAAAGTATCTAAATTAAATAAAATGATCCATGCTACAGCAATTACTGAGGCAGGATTTTGTCAGATGGCAAAGAGAATGCATTAACGATATGAACAGCTGTTTCCCAGTTTAAATTCACAGCGTTTCAGAATCCAGGAAATGACTTTTGTGTGTTCTGGTTAGATTCAAATTACAAAAATAACAGAACCAGCCCATAATACAACATTCTGAATTACAGAGACATTTGGGCACTTTCACTGAAGTATACCATTTTTGGCAAAACGATCCAGTTCTAATAAAATCAGAACTGTGAGGCAATAAAATCAGGTTTCTTGTTAGAGTTATATATTATATCAGTGCTACTTTCCACTACAAAGATATTATTTAAGTACCAAATCCAAGTGCGGAGTTCCGTGTGCCAGTTTAAAGAAGAGCCAGTTGATTTATACAAACTAAAGTGGCTTTTAAAATTATACAATCCCCATTCCTTTTAGATAGTTGTTCATGCAAACTACTGAAAAATGAGAAAGTTATTCAAGCAAATTACTGAGTTTCCCACTAACGAGGTAATTATAGTAAAATAAAAGTGAATTGCTTTATTTGAGGTTGGTTCAAAACCAGGATCAAGGGTTTGAGGTATAATAATCTTTGTAAATTTAACATGTTAATAACCAGTTAAGTCAAGCTGACTTTTCAAGTATTAAGTCTTCACATGAAAACAGAAATCTCAGTATCAGGGGATCTTTCTACCAAATTCATCCTGGCTAATGCATTGGTGCCTTTTTCCAAGATCCTCATTAAAAACCAGGCTTCTTAGGAGAGGACTCTTTGAGCATCAGTGAGAACAATAATTGCAATGGATTGAAAAAATTCACGATGTCGAAGATGATTTTTTTTTTTAAAAAGAGTGGAGAATAAAAGCAAACATTCATCCTGGCTTTTCTGAATAAATGTTTCCTTGGAAAAATCAAATAATGAGAATCATTTCCTCTTTGTAGAAGTCTTCCAGCTAATAAACACAGAAGCAATCATAGATTTAGGATGTCATCGTATTGCAAACTAAGCAGTGATATGGTCTAAAAAAGAGGCCATCAGACATCCCCTGTCTCCATGGGAGGACACACATCATTCATGAAGCGGTCTTGACAAAAATTCAGCCTGAATCTGACAGGTCTTGGGACTTTCCTGATTAGATGAAACAGATGACAGAGGAATGAGTTTCAGGAAACGTCAGGGCTACAAATCAGCAAAACCCAGACTGTGAGCACCCAGCAGAGTCAACAACCTAGTTCCTTTGATGAATAAATCACAACAAGGGAAAAAATAAAATAAAGAGGTAGAGGAAGGCAGGGAAAATCCCCCAGAATAAGGGAGACTTAGGTTTGATGCAATGGCAAAGTGTGAACCTTATTTGGATCCTGTTTCAGACTATTAAAAATATGTACATTTATAAGACAATTGGGAAAATAGGGAAATTTGAATGCTGAAGATAATTTGATTATATTAAAGACTTTGAGTTAATTTTTAGGTGTGATAATAATAATATAGTGGTTGTATTTGAAACAAATACATCCTCATCTTTTAAAGACATTTACTGAAATATTTATTGATGAAAGATGGTGTTTGGGGGTTACTTTCAAAAAGTATCATGGGGGGTGGCACCTATGGCTCAGTGAGTAGGGCGCTAGCCCCATATACTGAGGATGATGGGTTCAAACCCGGCCTGGCCCAACTGCAACCAAAAAATAGCCAGGCGTTGTGGCAGGCGCCTGTACTCCCAGCTACTCAGG
>NW_003852537.1:2363669-2372151 GCF_000181295.1 Otolemur garnettii | reverse complement strand
GAAACTTTCTTATTGCAGGCTCATGGGCTAATGATGTTCGCTGCTGGGAAGTTCAGGACAGTGGGCAAACCATTCCAAAAGCCCAGCAGATGCACGTGGCTGGCGCCTTAGCCGGTTGAGCTATAGGCGCCGAGCCGTAAATAGCAAATTTTATATAACCAGCGTGGGGACCTTGGTGCCCCACCTTCAAGATCATTTCTCTAGAACACCGCTGCCATGTTTGGGTCCCTGTGCAGCTCCCGAGATGTCCCAGCCCCTTCTGTGCACCACCCATGCAGACCTACCTGCTCAGCTGCTGTTACCATCTTGACAGTTTTGTGCTTACCTTCAGCCCCTCTGTGTCTTCACTGAGGCCAACATCTTTCCTAGTGGCCACAACTTTGTTATTAATTAAGGTGGTTTTTCCTGGTTCTTGAAGATGTGATTTATATATAAACGAGTCTTGCATTTATTAAAGCCATAGCTGTAAAAGAGCTTGACCTGTAAAGGTCAAGATCCATTGCTCCCCCTGCAGGCTCAACTTACAGAAGGAACGTGCTCAGACCAAAATCAAACCCACCTGAGTTGGCTCCCTGGGGTCAGGATTTTCGCCTTGTGTGTGTTAAAAGGGCTTCCCATGGGTGTCCAGAGACACGACTGAGCATGGTCCAAAGGCCCTGGAGGGCCGCGGGGCTGAGAGTTTTGCCAGGCTTCAAGACACACCTCGCTGTCTATGCCCCCGTGGGAGGTCTGAGGTTATGGGCACCTCTCGAAATCCCAAGAATACCTCTGCTGCTGCCTCACCAGAGTGCCCACAGCTGCAGAGCAGAGGAGGGGCAGCCTGGGCATGAGGAGCTCTTCTGCCACTAAACGCCGAGCCAGGGCAGCTACCGCAGGAGGAAACTGGACCCTGAAGCCCCTTGGGCAGGGGAAAGGGTCTCAGACCTAATACTCAGCCTGTCTGAGCCTCAGTCTCCTTGGTCAATACAGTCTGCCACCTGTATTCATTTCCTAGGGCTTCCCAAACAAATTACCACTAACTTAGTGGCTTAACAAAACAGACCGTTCTGAAGATCTGAAGTTCAACATCAGTTTTGCTGGCCTAAAATGAAGTTTGTCAGTAACCCCAAGCTCTCTCCCCAGGCTCTGAGGACAGTATGTTTTGTTCTGTGCCTCTTCCACCTTCCAGGGACTGGTGTCCCTTGGCTAATCTCTGCCTCGGACCACATCATCTTCTCTTTTGCCTGCGTGACATCTCCCTCTGCCTCCTACTTACAAGGACGCTTGTGATTGTATTTAAGGACCACCTAGACAGTTCAGGATAATTTCCCCATCTCAATATCTTTGACTTAATTACATTTACAAAGACCCCTTTTCATTGTGAGGTAACATCCATAGGTTCCAGGGTTTAGGATCTGATGTCTCTAGCTGATCACTACACAACCTCGAAACAGTAGAGAGGATCCTTGACTTAATGCACATAAAGTGCTTACAATCTGTGCCTGGTGCTTAGAAAGCAATAATACCATCCCCATTGTCCCAGGCAGCTAGGGAATTGGCGTCTGCCCAGAAACTATGCCCTAAATTTCTCCTCAACACCTCCCTCCACATGCTTATCTCAAGATCCCCATATTCTCTGGGGCTGCAACCTGCCACTGTCCAGAGAAGCCTGCTTCTCACAGCCCTCGGGCACCAAAAGGCCCATCTCACATTTAGACACCTCATGCCTGTCCAACATTAAGCATTTAACCCAAGCACGCTGACTTGAATTTGTTGGAGTAAATTCTTTCTGAAGCACTAAAGTTTGCCTTTTTAAATGCTCAGGTGTTTAGGCCTTTTATGGAAACCTCCCCAAGATGTATTACGTTTTCCCCTCCAGTGTCTTTGTACCATAGCTCAGCCTTTTACAGCTGATACAGCCATGGAAAGGACTTGGGTTTTGCTATGCACACCTGTTATTGAACCAGCCTAAGCAGGGGAATGCTCCAAGCTGAAAGCACCAGATGCATGTAACACCCTGCATAGGACAGTGCTCGGTTCACAAGACAAGTCCATTTTCATCCACTTTGCGTTGCTACAATGAAATACCTGAGGCTGGGTAATTTAAAAAGGAAAGAGGTGTAGTGTATTTAGCTCACAGTTCTGCGCATATTTAGAAGAATGGCATCAGCATCTGCTTCTGCTAAGGACCTCAGGCTGCTTCCACTCAAGGCAGAAAGGGAAGTGAGAAAAGGAATAGGAGAGGAGGGGTGCTCTTGTATTCAGCCAACACTGGGGATCAAATTTCTCTCTTTCTTTCTTTTTCTTTTTTTTGTAGTTTTTGGCCAGGGCTGGGTTTGAACCCACCACCTCCAGCATATGGGGCCGACACCCTACTCCTTTGAGCCACAGGCGCCGCCCTGGGGATCAAATTTCAATATGAGATTTCGAGGGAACAAATATCCAAACTATATTCCATTCATTTCTGATTTCTAATTTCTCTGTTTCCTCCCTCCTCCCAGGGCATCTATTGTCTCAACTGCAAGAATCTTTTCTGCAGACGATCACCCCATCTCCCTTGCCTTCTCTGCATTTTATTTGGTGTTCTTGTGATTGTGGGCTGGAGCGATAGATAACCATGGGTTATGGGCACTTCCTGTAAAAAAAAAAAAGTGGTCTCTAAGAAAAGTGAAGTTCTGAGAGGTTGTCTAAGCACCGTAGTTATTGTTATTATTATCGTTGTTATTATTAGCAGCAGCTCGTATACTCTCCTCCACTATCACAAAGAATTTGCAACACTTTGTATCCTCTCATATTTTTCACTGGCATTGAAAATGTTTCCTTGGCATAAATAGCTGCACAGGATAACATTTCTGATGTATTGTGAATATCGACATCTTAAAAATAAACTGTCATATCACATTTTTAAATGCACCCGCTGAAATTGACCGGCTATAGTAATTTGATATCCATCAACACACTCAGAAGAGACACAGACAAGCTCTTTTTTAATAGTTAATAATTTTGTACTTTTCATTTCTCTCCTTGAACGGTTTCCATTCCATTTCCCCCATAGAATTGTATTCTAATGCGACATGTTTATATGCTTGAAAGTATTTTATTAATCACCCTATCATAATTCCCTCAATAAAAACTATACAAGTTAAAATTACATTTTTTAATTACCTGTGACCATAAAGCTCTAGAGTTAAATATTTTATTTTTTTGGTTTGAGCTAACAGCACAATTATGAGTGTCTAATTTATCAAAGCCAACTCATTATACATTTTTGTAAATAATTAAGCATAAAAATGAGATTTTGTTAGAACTGCATCTCTTGATGAGATTGATGGAGCTGTCTTTTTTTCTGCAGTGAGTCCCTGACTCCGCAACTGAGTATTACACTCGGCAAGATGAGCCAGAATTCTATTACAGTTTTTCTCCTACTTTTCTTTATTATTTTAATGTACACATAAAATGTTTTTGTAATGTTCACAAAATAAGTAAATTTATTACAGTTTCAGCCCTCAATTATTTGAACTCCTTCAGCGTTAAGAGCCAAGATTCACATAATAATTCATCGTCAAGAAGACTTTAAATGGTCTAATTTTAATTGTATGCAAAGCTCAGCACTGGAAACACCTTGATTTGCAGCTGTTCCCCTTCTGCAGTGCAGGAGGCTTCCAGCTGTGGGCAAGGACATTTATTTATTTATTTATTTTTTCATGAAATGGAAGAAAGGAAATCAGTGAAAGAAAGCCAAGTCTGCCAAGAAAAATCTTGATTGTAGCCACCTTCTCAGATTCTAGGTCTGTTCTGGGAAATTGAATCCCAGAAAGGCCTCATGTGCCCTCATGTGCCCCAGTTAAGATTCATGATGCCAGGGGCTCCCTAAATTTAGCCTTTGGCTGGTGAGCATTTGACCAACTGCTTGCAGGACATCAGCCACTGGGGAAGGCCTAGCCTGGTCTTCTCTCTGCTCTTTCCCCAGGGCCTGCCCAGTAGACATTCTCAAGGACTGACTTGGGAAACGTAGTCAGAACCTGATGGTGCTGACAGTGGTGAGTCACTGGTTCTCAAAGCCCATGAGGGCTGCCCAAGCTCCGGGTCAAAAGTTGGAGAGGCCACGTGGACTTTGCTCCCATTGTGTCAAATGTTAACTCTGCTCAAGTTTTTAAGGTGTTTCTAACAGAGTTAACCAGAGGTTTTCATCAGCAGAGCTGAATCTCATTTCATTTATTGATTAACTTGTGCATTCATTTCTTCATTCATCAAGAGGGTAGGAAATTAAGTATTCACTGGGCTTCCACCATCTATTTGCCAGGCCCTGAACCAGGCACCGGAGGCACAGAAGTGAGTCCAGGGGCTTCACCATGGGGAGGCAGATGCAGGGAGGTAAACAAACCCCACACCTCTGGAATAGAAATCCAAGCCCTGAACGTGACAAGAGGGAGAGAGATTCAGGGTGTGGTGGGCCTTTGGGCTGCATCCTCAACACTGTATGCTCTGGGCAAGCCCCTACCCAACTGACCTGTGCCATGTTCCTATGTGAACATGGGGGTGTGGAGGGGGCTCAAATCTCCCAAGATTCTCTGACAGTCACCTTCTAGGTCAGGACTCTGCCTTCTTTTTTTTTTTTTTTTTTTTGAGACAGGAGCCTCAAGCTGTCCCCCTGGGTAGAGTGCCGTGGCATCACAGCTCACAGCAACCTCCAATTTCCGGGCTCAAGCGAGTCTCCTTCCTCAGCCTCCCAAGTAGCTGGGACCACAGGCACCTGCCACAACGCCCGGCTATTTTTTGGTTGCAGCCGTCATTGTTGTTTGACGGGCCCGGGCTGGATTCAAACTCGCCACCTTGGGTGTACATAGTTGGTGCCTTAGCCACTTGAGCCACAGGCGCCAAGCCAGGAGTCTGCCTTCTTAATGTATCCTCTCAAAAAAGTTTTCAGGAGTGGGGTAGAGGGGACCAAGGATGGTGAGGGGAAGTTAAACTTACCCCAAAATGTTCCTGACAACTGGATCTCCCCTGATGGTTCCTCTAGCTCTCCACCCTGAACCGGAGCCTAATGTGCGATCTGGTCTGATTAAGCACAGGCCCAACCGTCTCTGACTACCTGCGTTTAAGACCGTGATGATTTAAAAAGCTTCAATTTGTTGACTTCACCACCACTGCACTGGGTGATATGATTCATTCTCTCTCTCTCTCCACCCCCCTCCTTCTTCCCACTCCTCCTGCCTTCTTTTCCTTTTTGGGGAGTCAGATTTGTAGAGGCACAATTTATATACAAAAAAATTCACTACTTTTCTTGTTCATTTGTATGAGTTTTGACAAATGCATGTAGTGGTCTAATGATCACAGTGAAGATACAGGACATTTCTACCACTATAACAAATTCTCCCATGACCCTTTTGTAGTCAACCCTGCCCTACACCCACCCTGGCAACCGAAGATGCGTTCTCTGTCCCCAGAGCTTTTGTCTTTTCCAGATTGTTTCCCTCCCTCCCTCCCTGCCTTCCTTCCTTCCTTCCTTCTTTCCCCTCTTCTCTCCTGCATTCTGCTCTTCCTTTTCTCCTTTGGCAGCCAAGTTCTTTCTGTAAATGAACAAGAAGGAAGGCAAACCAATTTTTTAAAGGAAATAAATTCTATGTACTGCTTGATGAATGCTGGTCTACTTAGCTCAGGGGAAGAATTTGAGAGCAGAGATTTCTTTGCTTTTCCTGGCGAGAACTCACACTGAGATGGGGGGAGATTATGTTATTATTTTGACAGAGCCAAGAATTATTTGGATGAAAAATGGATCCCTACTTGAGCAAGAATAGGATTGCAAGAACAGAGGGATGAGGTTACCAAGAGCCTTGATACACCAGACTCCAAATTAATAGCTCAGCTCCTACTTTCTTGCAGACTTGAGATATTGGCTGTGTTTCCTTGGCTGTGACTTAATAATTACAACCTGTGTTCCAAAGAAGGCTTAGTTCTTCTCTAAATGAGCAACATAAAAAACTGGTTTCCAAATATGTGCAGCGTGAGACACATTTGGTAGAGTTAGCATCAGAAACTCATCAACAACAAAAGAGAGGGAGGAAACTCATGCTGCCCATGGCTGGTCTACAAGTTCAACTGATTCAACAGATTCACCAATGAAACATCAAGGTCTCCAGCTCTGCCCCTCTCATGTCACAAGGCCGCCTCTGTCAGTACAGATGGCCTTGGCCCCTCCTGTGAAGAGCCAGGAGGGTGCAGGGGTGCAGAGCAGGGGGAGAACAGGTAGCGGGGCTGGGCTCTGCACGTCAAAGTCCCCAAATCTCCCCCAAAGATCTCATATCTCAACTGTATTAGTTTGCTAGGGCTGCCTGATATCTTTTTTCTTCCCACCACCAATGATGTGATGTCTCTGCCAACACTAACTAATTCTCCAGTACCAATGGGGCATCCTACAATTCAGACCTGTCCTGTCACTAACTTCTGGAGTCAGCGCAGATGGTGTCTTCCCTCTGCGTCCTCACAGGGTCTTCCCTCTGTTCATGTCTGTGTTCTAATCGCCTCTTCGTATAAGGACCCCAATCAGATGGGATTAGAGCCCACCTTAATGACCTCATTTTGACTTAATCACCTCTTTACAGGCTCTGTCTCCAGATATAACCACATTCTGAGGTCCTGAAGTTGGGGCACCAACCTATGGTTTTGGGCGGACACAGTTCAGCCCATACCACCAAAAGTAGGAAGGGAGGAATGAAGGGACAGAGGAATAGAGATGAAGGCAAGCAGAGGGGGAACCCATGGCTGAGCCTGCTATTCTGAGGAAGGCAAAGGAAAGGAGTGAGGGGCCAGGACGGGCAGGTGGGGTTGGGCTTCCTGGGGAGGTGTGCGCTGGGGTCAGGCTCTACATCATGTCACCTCAAGTAGGGCTGTGGGCTCTGGAGTCAGGCTAACCTAGCACTCAGGTGTTGGGTGGAGCAAGTTACTCAACCTCAGTTTCCTCATCTGTAAAATAAGGATTCTCATAGGGACGTGGAGTTACGTGTATTAAAATTAAAAGCATGTGTATAATACCTAGAAGTCCTGTACCCTAGGCTCCCTGAGCAGTGAAAATAGTTACAGTGCTTAGTGATGGGGCCTCCAGCGCTGGGCAGAGGGGCAGGAGTGAGTGACTAGAAGGTGGGGCACATGATGGAGATGAGGACATGAGCTGGTGGGGCCCCAGGGGGGTGTGGCTGGCACCCTCAGTGGAGGAGGAGGAGGGAGCACAGATCTGACAGAGGCTGGAGAGTAGGCAGCCAGCCAGAGCCCCAGGAGCCCCCATGGGCCAGGCAGGTCCCTTTGTCTGCCTGCTCCCATTCTGGGAGATCATGTGTGTGTGTGTATGTTGGGGCTGGAGGGCACCCTACTTTGCTGTGGCTTGAGAAAGGAGTGCCCACAGCCATGCTGCTGCTGGAAGGTGAAACAGAGAGGACAGAATCATAAGGAATATTGGTGTGGGGCCAGGGGATCCCACTGTCAGAGGCAAACAGAGTTTGGTCCAGGTGTCCCTACATTGTAGCTGACTCCAGGGAAGGAGAATGTGAGCCTCATTCTCCTCCCTGGTGGGCCTGGGCCTCACATTGTCCCCTCCCTTGAGGGACATTAAAGTAGTCCTTAATCCCTTGCCAGCTGGGTGACCCACTCCCCAATCACAACTTGGGGTGGGATGGGGAAGCTCTGGGTTTGAACTCTGACCCCAACAGAGCCCAAAGGCCCCAGTGGTGCTTGGTCAGCCTGTGGTCCTAGTGACTTTTCAGGAGCCATCCCTGATGCTGTGTTTAGGCCCCCGACTATCCCGCCTCCTAGGGAACCAAAGCCTGGAGATACCATGAGTCATTAGCTTTTATTTTTAGTTTTATGCCACAGAAGATATGCAGTAATTAGACCAGCTTAAATGTCTTGTTATAAAAAGGATGATGAGGGGTGGGGGCGGGTGGGAAGAGAGAGAAAGCCAGACAGACATGGACAGATGAGAGATCAAGAGGAAGAAAAGAAGAAACGTGCCAAGACCAAAGCAAGGGTTCCCCTAAATGGCAAAATCAGGAGTAATCTTCAAATATTTCTATCAAGAATATGTATTGTTTTTATAGTCAGAAAAAATGTATGTTAAATAAACACATACAGCCCTGTCAAGTCAATGTCATGCAGGGCTTTTACCAGGTACCAGTCTTGCTGCACAGAGACTGCATCTTTCCCAAGGGTTTCAAAGAAAGTTCTGGAACCATCATAGGCCATACATACATCCCTGAAACTAAAACAGTGTAGTAGCTGGCTTCTAAGACAGTGCCTGTCTTCCTTATCTCCAGGGCAGACCTGTGTGGCCAAAAGGATATTTTAGAAATAATAGAGCATTACTTCTGAGGATCAACTGGAAGGGACACTGCAGCTCCACCTTGTTTGCTCTTGAACCTCCCACTCTGGGCGAAGACAGCCATCATGTCTTCAGGATACTCAAGCAGCCTTGTGGATTGGCCCATGTTAAGAAGAACTGAGGCCCCCACTA
>NW_003852537.1:2361502-2363195 GCF_000181295.1 Otolemur garnettii | reverse complement strand
AATAGTTTTGTCTTTTAAGCCACTAAGTTTATGGTAATTCATTATGCAGCATTAAATAACAAATACAAATGGTGAGTTTAATTGGAACGTTGTGGGTCACAAAACAGCCCCAGAGCCAGAGTTGGAGTCCATCCTCCTCAAACCACAGGCCTGCAAGGGAGAGAAAGAATGGGACTGTTACATGGATAGATCCGTGGGGATGGGGATTCTGGGGAGAGTGTGCACATGCAGGGTTGGAGACTTCCTTTCTTTATTTACAATTTTGATACTTTGTCCATTGTGGAGTTTTTGTTTGTTTGTTTGCATTACTTATGATTTTTTAAAAATATTACATTAAAATATTGTCTGGCTTGGGTTTTGACAGCCCTGAGATTGGGCATCCAAGCCCAATGCCTCCCTCTGTGGCCAGGTCCTTCCCCAACTCCTAAGCCTGAGAGATTCTCCCCTGCCTCTGCCCATGGGGTATGGCGAGAGGGTGGTGGATCTCCCTTTGCTCACTTTGACCACATATGGCGTCTGATGTTCCATACCCTATTTCTCTGTCCTGTCTCATTATCGAGACCCCTGCACTGAACTGTAGTAGCCACTGGCCACATGTGGCTTCTGAGCACTTGAGAAGTTTCTGATCCAAACTGAGTCATGCTCCAGGAACAAGCACACACCAGGTTTCAGACATCTCCTATAAGATATTTATGTCAAATGTCTCAGTCATGATTTTTTATATTAATTCCATATCTAAATGGTCTCTTTTAGACATAATCTAGACAAATCAACCATAGTATCATCTATTTTAGAGACATTTTTTCTTTGAAAATGTGGCCCACATTCTGTATATTTGGGGTAGTCTTCTAGAATCTTCTTTGGCCAATCAGATCCAGTTCTCATGAATCAAGTTTTTGGCTCAGAAGAAATTTTTCCTGTGTACCTTTTAAAACCCTGTCTGGGAATTTAAGGCTGGACTTCTCTTGGGAATCTGGACTCAATAATTCTAATTCTCCTTAAGGCCCCAGACTTACAGAGATGAAGACTTCAGAGTATCATCTCATATTTTGCTTGTCCCCCATAAATCCCTTCTATGGAGATGGAGAAGGTGGTGGATCATCCTCATCTTCCTTTAGCATGTGTTCTCTCTCTCCTCCATCCCATCCCCTTTGCCCCTTGTCCCTACTCACCCCAGCTCTAGGTGCTCACCCATGTTGTGCTCAAATCCCAGAAGTGCATCAGGGGAAGGGGAGAAGTTGGAGAGGCACAGCCAGGTAGAAGGTAGAAGCCACAGGAAGCAGGTTTCAACTCTAAGAAGGAGAAAGAGAGTGCTTTGTTCCAGCCACCTACGAGGACAGGCCATCTGGAGGGAGCCAAGCCCACCACTGACTGGGTCCAATCAGGGCCTAGACAGCCAGCTCTATGGGATGCCAGGTGGCACAGGCTCGTCTATACCGTAATCACACTGGAAAATGTATTCTGCCGGCAGGTTCCTGGGCCCTAGCCCTACAGATCCTGCCTCAACAGGCCTGGGGCAGAGTTTTTGGGGTCTGGATTTTTTTTTGTTGTTGTTGAGACAGAGCCTCAAGCTGTCCCCCTGGGTAGAGTGCTTTGGCATCACAGCTTGCAGCAACCTCCAACACCTGGGCTCAAGCGAGTCTCCTGCCTCAGCCTCCCAAGTAGCTGGGACCACAGGCACCTGCCACAACAC
>NW_003852537.1:2359642-2360801 GCF_000181295.1 Otolemur garnettii | reverse complement strand
TTCTAACTTGGACCTTGGGAAGATACTCTTCTGGCACAAGCATCTTTGGCATCTTCTGATTAGCCCTGGGTCCAAGTTAGAGTGTTAATCTCTGAGAAGTCTCTGTTGTTCATTTATGTGTTAGTTTGCTAAGGCCACCATAGCAAATTACCCAGACCGGGTGACTTTAACAGCAGAAATTTATTGTCTCACAGTTCTGGAGGCTGGAAGTCTGAGTCCAAAGTGTTGCCAGAGTTGATTTCTCTGAGGCCGCTCTCCTTGACTTGCAGATGCCACTTCCCCCTGTATCCTCACAGGGTCATCCCAATGTGCATGTCTGTGCCCTAATCTCCTCCTCTCATAAGGACCCCAGTCTGATCGGATTAGGGCCCACTCCTGTTAACTTACTTCAACTTAATCCTGTCTTTAAAGGCCCTGTCTCCAAATATAGTCACATTTGAGGCACTGAACTTAGGACTTCAACACAAGAATCTTAAGGGAACACAGTTCAGCCTAAAACGATCTGCAATCAGAAATTTATGATTTTCAAGGAGTCGTGGGTCCCTATTCATTGGAATGAAGCCTTTGCGCTGAAAGCCACAGTGACTGGGGCTACTGCATCTCCTAAAGTTCACAAGAAAGTAAACCAAAGTCATTTCCCACGTACTCTGCAAACAGCATACTCAGGCGTCCATGGCGACCATGGCCATGGTGTTGTGTCTGTGGTCTAAGGAGGTGGCACATGGTGTTATTACTGAGTCACCTCCCAGAGAAGCTAAATGCCTTGCTTGGGTCTCGGGTGTGGTGTATCATCCAGGCCCCTCACCCCGCTCCCCTGCTGCATGGAGACCCTTCCCAACAGAACCCCACTCTGGGCTCCAGCCTCCCCCTCCCTCAGTTTCTCAACCTGTTTCTTTCATTTGGGCCTGGGGAGGTTGAGTCACTCTGAAGGAGCTTGACAAAATAGCTCACAAAAGTGTTTTTTATTTTAATAATAATCGGTACCAGATGCTTCCCCAGTGAGACTCCTCGCTTGAGCTGTGATAAACACAGCAACTGGAAAGTCACTTTATTAAACCATAAATGTTCCCCACAAATCATAGCTAAATTAGCCCATGGTGGAAGCCACATAGAGGCCCAGCCTGGTGCTTTAACTCTGAGAGGAAGGGAGACAGTAACA
>NW_003852537.1:2345140-2359337 GCF_000181295.1 Otolemur garnettii | reverse complement strand
GAAGAATCCCTTTCTCTCCCTTGGACTCAGTTTCTTTAGCTGTAAAATGGGAGAAGTAGGGGGAATCACTGATTTTCAAACTGTGCCCAGAAGAACCCTAACAGAAGTAACTCAAAGACCTCTGTGGTGACCCAGGGGAAGTGTGAGTGGTGGGCTTCAAGCTGCACACCTTCACTACCCCCTGAACAATTCCCTGTTGACCTGTTTTACATGCTGCAACCATAGGTTGTTTTTGTTGTTGTTGTTGTTTGTTTGTTTTTTAAGGGGGATGAAGGCAGAAGTTGAAATGCACTTGACTTAATGACCTCTGGGGGGGAGGGGTTTCTTGTTCTAAACTTCATGGCACTGAGAAGCTGGGACCTTCAAAGCCCAGGAAAGAGCTTCCAGGGGAAGGTTTGCTTGCAAGCTGCTCTGCAGATGACAGTCACCTCCAGATCTGTCTGGTAGTAGGTTTTGTGGCTCAATTTTGTATCATAATTAATGCAGTGTTGTGCTTGTTACCCTGTCTAGTTGCTCTGTATTGGAGTTATAAAGGCACATATTGCATATATCTCCAGTATCCTTTCCTATGCCTGTGGCAGGCATCACCAATCAATCACTATCATGTTCTCCTACTGAACCCACATCAGAAATCTCATTCCATTGTTCTAGATAACCACTACCAATTGAAATGCAAAAGCATGTAAGATAGAACTTTCCCTTTTGCGTAGAAAACGTCTGAAAATGTGGGAACAGACCTTGCTCATAATGCTTTCAAAGTATTTCCTTTCCTGTTCAGAGGGAGCTCAGGGAAGATCTTCCATGTCTGTGCCAGCCAATTTCTGAGTGATTCCTGCCTCTGGATATTCACGTCTTAGTGTAGTCCCTTCCCACATAGAATAGGGCTGACCTGTGTAACCCAAAGGATATGGCAGAGATGACAGTATGACTTCAGAGATGTCAACCTTAAATAATGAGATGCAGAAGATGTAATTAAATATAGAGTTTATTGGATCACAAAGCTTGAGGATGGCCACCTGGAAACACAACTCCAAATGAATGGGATCAACATTCCAAAATGGAGAAGTTAACATTTCACTTATATAGAAACTTTAACAGGATTACATTTTCCATACAAGACCAGCGCATATATTACAATAATTTGAATTGTTACTGATTGCTACACTCCAAGGAAGATTACTTTATTATTCCAGGAGGAGTAGGAGTGATCTGAGGGGTCTTATCTCTGGCACCATTTGGTCTTCATTACTTATAGGAAAAAAAGACAGAAGCTGCAGCTGCATGCCACAAGATTCAGGCTGCATAGACACATTTCTCTCCAGTCTCAGAATAGTTTAAAATTTCAACAGCTTTAAGTTTGAATTATTGAATTTCACAGAGACTAGTTCATGAAAGGCCCGTAGCTTTCATCTTGCTCTCTCTTAGAGCACTGATTCGGGGAAACCAGCTGCCACATTGCGAGGATACCCAAGCCGCCCCATGCGGAGGTCTGTGTAATGAGGAACTGAGACCTCCAGTTAGAGCCAACACTTGCTTGCCAGGCATGTGAATGAGTCACCTTAAAAACAGATTCTCCATTCCCAGTCAAGCTTTCAGATGATGGCAGCCCTGGCTAACATCTTGACTGCACCTGGTGAGAGATCTTGAGCCAGAAACACCCAGGTATATCATGTTCCAATACCTGACCCACAGAGACTGTGTGAAATGGTAAATATTTATTATTTTAAATGGCTAAATATTGAGATAATTTGTTATGCAGCTATGGTTTATTGATGCAGTTTCTGAATTCACACCTGCTGGAAGACCCCAGCACAAAGAGAGGCACCATAGTGACATTTTCACTGGTCATGGACCGTCATAGATCTCTGTAAGGGGAGGATAATTTGGCCCGACACAGGTGTTAGCAAGCAAAAGCAGTGAGAGGGATTTTCTGAGGTCACTTAGACTCACCCAGTAATTGCTCACTATGGTGATCATTTTCCTTCTTTTTGCCCTTACAAGTACATCTTATGGCCATATTTATTATTCCAAACCAAAATGCCTTCGAATTCCCTTGCCCCAAGAACTGGTCATCTAAAATCACATTGTTGAGGCCCAAGTAAAGAGAAAAGACTGAGTGGAAGGAAGAAGAAACAAACATTTTGGTTTCTCACCATCCTCTTCCCTTTTATTAAAATATTTGTCCACCGTGATTATGAATCTTAAACTCTACTGAGCCACTGGCATTACTGTTGTTTGTTAGTTTGATGTGAGATATAAAAATTATTTGTTCATTCTGAAGCTCAGTCATGGATTTACTGCCTTCCTCATGACTAGCTTTAAAATATTTGATTTAAACTGTCAGAATGTACATAATTCCAGATATCTTCATAAATGGAGACTTGAGGAAGAGATTAACGTTGGAAAGAAAAGAACGAATGAGAAATGATGCTGACAACAGTGCTGGTCTCTGTATTTACAAAAAAGAAAAAGGACTACTTTAAATAGGCAAAAAGGAGGAGAAAGAGAAGGGAAAGGGATAATAGCTCTAAGTTGGATACTTTAATTTTAAAGTCTAAAGAGCCAGCCTCCACTCAACCCCTCTGCCTGGTTCATGAAGTTTAATTCTGCCCTTCCTGGGATGCCTCTGGAATGTCTTCCCCAGCTGACCTCTACTGGAGAGGGAGGATCCTATGGCTTCACAGTGAGCCCAGGGGGGAGTTACCCGACAGGTGGAGTCTCCTTGTTGTCCTGGCCTGGCTGACAGCAAGTTTGCCAGATGAACAAATAAATGGCAGATGTGCCCTGCGCGGTTCATTCACACTTTCAGCAGCAGGATCACATTTGAGTCCTGTATTATTATCCCTTTTTTACAGAGGTCCAGAGAGGTTCAGAGTATTTCCCAATTCCAGGGCCCTTTCCTCTGTGTCATAACAAAGCCAGAACAGGGAGGATGGACTTGAGAAGAAGGCAGGGTGGGAGGGAGTGGCAAGGGAGGGAGGCAGGCTCAGTCAACCTGCAGCAGGAAGTGTGCCCTGGAATCAATGAGCAGATGTTTTCTACAGAGATGCCTTCACAGCTGTATATTATAACACATCTACCAAATATGCATAACCTTGGAGTATTCTGTTTGCTTCCTCTGATGGCAGCATCACTGATGTTTGGACACTGGGAGGACAGGGAGAAGGCAGTAAGTACCCCCTCCCAAAGAGTTGAGTGTCAGTTCCACTTGCTCAGCCTCCTCCTGCTTCTTGCCTGGAAGTCTGTGCCTATTACCCGACCATGCCTCTTAGAGGAGAGGTTCTCACCTGGACTGTGCACTGGACTTACCCAGGAACTTAAAAAAAATACTGATGTCTGGGCCTCATCCCAGAGAGTCTTATTCAAATGCATGGCCAGGATTGGGAACAGCTGCCCTAGGAAGAGATGGTCACACCTGAGAAGAGGATGGGAGCTCCCTGACTCCGAAGAAACAACTCACCAACTTAATGTTCAAGGCATGTACAGAGAGAAAGGAGGGAAGGCAGTGCTCTGATCTTCAGTTTTAGAATCTGGGCATCATACCAGCCATCTAAACAATATCCTGAAATGACAGACATCTCCTCCAGGTTCTGATCCTATAGCTGGGGTACGCCTGGCAAGCAGAGGTATTGTGCCACGGGCCCAGGCTATGGACATGCGGGAGTTGGGCTGAGCGCAGATGGGAGGAGATGATTCTGTCCAGCTTCCTTCAGCTATATTCTCTATCACTGTGAAGGATGGTGAGTGCTAACCACTGCTATTTAGGATCAAAGGGCAGCTAATCAACTGCAGGTGTCCATTACTCTCCGTTAATGGGAGCAGGGTCTCCAGGGAGCTGCTGGACCCATGATTAGGGATGTGTATAGATTTTGAGTCTCAGAGCCAGGCTATCACTGCTGGGACTTGTGACTGCCACCATGGGGAGCTGCCCAGCACTACAGACCTTCCAGCATAGCCCCTCTCCCAATCATGTGTTTGGATATACCCTGAACAAATGGGGAGCAAGCCCCACCTAGCATCAGGCAGGGCACCAGGCTGGGAGGACAAGGCTGAGGGACCTTAATCCAGAAGGTGACCAGCCAGGAATAAACCCACAACCAGGCAACAGGAAGGGGCAGGAGGAGCCTGCTCACCAGGCCCTGAGGCCAAGCTGAGGGTGTGGGGCTTTACCCCAAGAACAGCAAGGAGCAAAATGAACAGGTTAGCATTTCAGAAGAGTGGGTGGCAGGCAGGTAGGCCTTCATCCCCTGCCACTAGGCACTGGCACAAGTGCAGGATCTCCAGGCCAGAGGCCAGGCTCAAATGGCCTCTGCCACTTCCCAGAGGTGACACCTTGGACTAGTTCATTCTTTCTCTGGGTTCCAGTTCCCTCAACCACATAACAAGGGTGAGGATGGCTCTGGCCACATGCAGCAGGGTGGGCATTAAGCCTCGTAATGATGCATGAGACATTCGGCACGATGCCTGCCACATGGCAAGTACCCCACAACTCTCATTCTTATTATTTTCCTTCAGCTCCTAACACAGTCTCTAACATGAATGAATGTATGAATAGATGAAGTCATAGGTTCATTTTAGAGACAGTGTCTTGTGTTAAATTCCTGGGCTCAAGTGATTCTCCTACCTCATCCTCCCAAAGTGCTGGGATTACAAGCATGAGCTACTATGCCCAGCTGTCCTTGGCTCATTTTATAAAAACAGGACATAAGAAGGTAGGTCAAAGCTATGACCCAGGGCAACACAGGTGTCAAGGAACAGAGTTAAGACACAGACTTACTCTTTAACCATTAAGGGCTAAAATAGTAACCCCAAACTCTACAAGAGACTTCCTTGCTTTCATCAAAGCTCTCTCATCAGAGACACGAAGAATTGATGGTTCAAACTGTAATACTCTCTCAGTTTTATCATATTTCAATCATTTTTAAATTCCACTATTAATCAGTATAGGAGGGGCTTTGTGCATTAGCAAATAACCCCAACATCTCAGTGACTTAATACAACAATGATTGATTTACTTCTAGCTTCTAGTGTATATTCAGCAAATATAAAACAGGACCAGTAGAGGGGGCTGAGTGTAATCTCCTCCACACGGTCCCTCAGGGATTCAGGATCTGGGAGGAATTCTCAGTCACTGAGACAGGGGAAGAAAAGAGACTGGAGAATTGAGGTACTCCTTATGTTGTGTTTCATTGGCCAGATCTGGTCACACAGTCTGGGTTGCTGCTTCCATGAGCTGGGAAGGAGAGAAGAACAGGATATTGGTGAACATTAATGTTGTCCACCCTAGTTCTTAATATTTAACCAGCTAGTACACCTGATTCAAAGTATCTGCTACAGCTGGGTGGGTTAGACTTGTAGAGATCCAGTTTTATTCTTTCTACTCTTTCCCTTTCTTTCTTTTTTTTTTTTTTTTCCAGTTTTTGGCTGGGGCTGGGTTTGAACCCACCACCTCTGGCATATGGGGCTGGTGCCCTACTCCACTGAGCCTCAGGCGCCACCCAACTCTCTCCCCTTTTCTTCAGCAGGGCACTTATTTTTGCCTGAATGATCTCCCTATTTGTGTAGCTTATAGACTTGAAAGCAGAGCATTTACAGATCTGTTGTGGACTTTGCTATATGCTTTATGCTTTGATTTTATGCCCATATTCATGTGGTGATAAGATTGTTACTTCTTGAACCAATTTTATGACTACACATACGTGCTTAAATAGGAATTGGAGGGTTAATTTGATCTGATGACAGCATCTTTACTTGATATTACAATGGAGTTTATAACACCAGTTGGGCTGATTTAACAAAATTTATAATGTATTCAGCAGTTGATGGCTTAAACCTAATTGAACACAAATTTATAATGCCATCCAGGGTTGTAATTAAAACATGATAAAATTAGACCATCAAATACTGTATATACACACTCTCTCTTGCAAAGCCATCAATGGTCTTTGTCATATATATATATATATATATACACACACACACATATATATATGGTCAATTACATTTTCAAAGTTGGATTCTCAGAAGAAACCAACAAATGAGTTAAGATGAAAGGAAACCAACCGAGGACTTACGTCCGCTCTGCATTAACAAGGAAATACTTTGAAAATTGTTTTCCAACAATGAGAGAAGTTAATTTTCCAATGTAGTGATTTTTGGATGTGATTAGTCCTCCATGTTATTTGAATGACCACAGAATCATAGGAACCTAGAAGTGGCTCAGATGCGATAAAATGGTATTGTCCATGCGGTTATTCTCAGGAGTCCAGGCCATGTAGGAAAGGGAACACAGGGCATCCCTTCCCCCCAAACTAGTTCCTTAATGATGACACTAAAAAGGCAGATTTGCTGCGGGGATAGATCATTGTGTGGGCTTCATTAATTCTAATTACTCCTTGCAGTGTGATGACTTATTCTATATGAGGGCATTTTCAGGTCTAAAATTACATTGTGGATCTAAAAACACTCCTTCCATAAATATTTTGAAAGAAGAATTAAAGAAGTGCAGGGAAACAATGCAGAAGGTGGAGAACCACTGTTCTCCCCACTGGGGGAGGGGGGTCCATGTTGCATTTTTATTAGCTTTCTGCTATGGTAGAGTGGAGGGCTCTTTTCCTTTTCAACTCAGAAAAGGCAGATGAAAGGAATGAGCTAATAAGGAGATGTTTGGTTGTTCCCCTTTTGGGGGATATGAACACTGATTTGTCCCAAGAGTGGGCTCTTCCCCTTGAGCTGGCCCTACTCTCTCCCCAGTGGTGGTGTTGGGTTCTACTCGAAATTAGCCAAACTCAAAGTAAGACTCCAACTGCAAGTTCAAGGGGTTCTCAAAGCCACCCTCAGGTTTGAGAATTCACTAGAATGATTCACAGGATTCAGAAAAGTGTTCTACTTTTGATTACAGTTTTATTACATTTGCAAAAGGATGAAAATTAGAATGAGCCAAATGAAGAGAACAAGAGGGCAAAATATGGCAGGGGTTCAAATGCAAAGCTTCCATTATCTTTTCCCTATGGGATCCTGGACAGCATTATTTCCTTCCAGCTGTGATATGTGACAATACTCAAAGGGAACTGCCAACCAGGGAAGCTCACCTAATCTTCAGTGTCCAGAATTTTATTGGGGTTTTGTTATACAGGCATGATTGATCGAACCCTTAGCCACATGGCTGAACTCAATCTCCAACCTCTCCTCTTCCCCTTCTCCATAGGTCAAACTGATATCACTGGCTCAAAGCCCCAGCCACTAATCCCATGACTGGCCCCTCCACCAGGAGTCATCTCATTAGCATAACTATCAAGTGTGTTCTGAGGGACACACCATGAATAGCTCCTAAATTCCAAGTGTTTGGAGGTGACTCCCAGGAGCCAAGACATATGTCAGTCCTCTCTTCAGAGGGGTCCAAATTCCTTCCTACACAGGGCAACATTCACACAGATGCCCGGCTGGGTTAGAGTTACAGCCTATAATTGGGGGACAGGAGGTGGTGGGAAATTATTTCTTGGCTGCCCAACATTCATTTCATCATCTATTGATAACAATGCTCTTATTTTCCTCTGGAGAATCACCCTCTCCATGTCTCTGAATCCATGTGGTGGGCTGTCTCCATCCTCAACCCTTGGGATAGGTTAAAAAGCAACCAATCAGAGCATCTCAGTCCCTGGCCCAGTGATTGATTCAAAAATGGCCATATGACTCTATTCATACAAAGAAGTCAGTCCCAGAGTGTTTTGTTTTGTTCGTTTTGTTTTTTAAGCTCTTAGGGGGATAGGTCTTTTAGGGTTTGTGAGCTTTTTGGAAGACAAGCCCAGCTAAGAGCTGGACAGAGACCTGGGCTTGGCGATGCTCTCTGAGCCCTTAGATCTAGCCATGCTTGAAGCCCTTTCCATCCCTGTTATATAAGCTCTTGAATTCCCATTTTTTGTGTGTTCCAAAGTCAGTCGGATCTGGAAATTCCCTGGTATTCCTTGACTTATCATGTGTCACTCTAAACTCTGCCTCTGTCATCACATGGCATTCCTTCTGTGTGTTTCTGTGCCTTTGCTAGGTCTTCTTATGAGGACACCAGCCACTGGATTTGGCACCCAACCTACTTCAGTGTGAATTAATCATAACTTGATCACATTAATTTCAAATATAATTACTATCACAGGTACCAGGGCTAGAATAGGAGCATCTCTTTGGGGGACACAATTCAACCCATAACAAAAAGGAAGATTCCTGGGGTTTCCGTCTTGCCTGTCTTGCCCTGGCCCCTCCACTGACCCCAGCCCTACCAAAATCCCTCCCAAGAAGAGATGTGATGTCATCACTTGGCCCTATCCATAACCAGGGCTCACACTCACTAAGAGGCACACAGAGTCAGCTCTGTGCCTGGGAACACAGAAGAACCCCTAACTCTGCCTTCAAGGGTTCCTGGGCATACCCACTCCCTGGGGGATAAGGGAAATTAGGCCTCATGTCTGTAGTGGGGCCTTTCAATGGGTCTCTGTGGAGCCAGGCAGGGGAAAGGGAGTCAATGTCCAAGCAAGAAGGCCACTTAAGCAATAGCGGGCATCACTGTAGTGTGTGGTAGTCACTTCTATGGTTGGCAAAGGCAGAAATTCTACCGTCTCACGGGGAATCTCGCCAGGCCAAATTTCTACCTTGAGTGCTAACTGCTCCAATTGGGGACATCCTTTAAAGGAAGACAGTAGCCACAGAGATCCAGGTGTCCCCAGCATCCCTCCATCATGGCCAGGCAATGAGCTAGTCCTCAGGCCATTGGGGCCACAGAGTGGGCCTTGGCTGGCTGGAAGCAGCTAGGGCCAGTTGAGTTTGATTAGACCAATGCTGAACTCGAGGTCTGACCAGCCTCACCCTCCTGCACAGGCTCTGTCCTGCTCACTCCCCGGGACACTGAGCTGTACCCCACATTGGGCCTTCACCAGAGCAACTTCTCTACCAGGAATGTCCTGTCCACTGAGCCCAGCTCTTCTGCTTGTAGGACTCACCATGAACATGAGTAGGTAGATTTTGTGAAGCTGTGGGCTATGAGTGTACACCTGCCTACAGGGCAGAAACCCACATCACCGACCATCAGCACAAGACATGGAACAGCAGCCTCACACTAAAGGTCCTCTAAGATATTATCCCCCTGGCTGGACTATGTCTCCCCACTCAGCCCCTATAGTCCAGAAGAGCTGGGGACATATTGGGAGGGTCATGGTAACCCCTCTCATGGGTGGCCTGACTGTGAGTCCAGCCTCAGTACCTTCCCTAGGGGCCCTGAGCACACCCAGCCTCTCCTGTCTCAGGGCCTTTGCCTGAAACACTTCCTAGACAGCTTCAGGCCCCTTCTCTCCTTTCCAGTCTGTACTCAAAGTCCCGGTATTGATTTTCTGTGCTACCATAATACCGGGGGGCTTCACTGCCGAAATATTTTGTCTGACCATTCCAGAGGCTGGAAACTCAAGATGCAAGCATCAGTGGGGTGAGTTTCTCTGAAGGCCTCTCTCCCTCAGAGAGAGTTGTCTTGTGGATGACTGTCTTCTCTGAGTCCTCACATGTCTTCCCTCTATGTGTGTCTGTGTCCTAATCTCTTTGTAGAAGGACTTAGTCCAGTTGGATTAAGGCCTACCCTAACAATCCCATTTTAATTTATTACCTCTTTAAGGACCCTATCTCCAAATGCAGTCTCATTCTGAGGTTACTGGGGATTAACCCTTTGGACCCGAGAACCTGGAAATCCAGTTTAACCATCTTTTCCTATATTCCTGTACTTTCTATATCCAAGAGCCAGGGAAACTGGTACTGGCTAACTTATTTATCAGTTGCTGACATTGAGTATTGTTAAAAAGAGATATTCTTAGATTAATGGTAAATAATGATGAGTAAGCAAAATATCATGAAAATTCCTGGGGAATTCAGGGAAAAGGTTGAATTGGTATGGGTCAGCAGGGTGTATAGAGTTAAGACTTGAACATCTGAATTTGGGAGGACACAATTCAACCCATAACAGTCCCTTCCCCAGTCTTCCCTGCACTGCTGACACCCTGATGTAACACTTAGCACAGAATGTCTGACCATCCCCTACTTCCCTCATTCTCTAACTCCCATTGCCCACAAGCACAGAGGTCCCACAGGAGGAGTGGCAGGTTTTGCCCACTGCTGTCTGCAGCAGCTGGGGCAGAGCCCAGTGTACTGGACAGAGGCTGAACACATAACTAAGAGACAACTCCAGGTAGGCCCAGCCCGAGGAGCTACCCTCTACTGGGGAGAAGACAGCTCCCAGTGTGCAGGACACCAAGGCAGGGGAACCAGGAGACGGCAGCATGAGACAATGGTCAGGGCTTCTGCAGAGGTGCAGAGGGAGTGCACCAGTTCAAGGGACAAGGGGGGACAAAGGCCCCAAGGTGGAGCCAGTGAAGGGTTCCACAGCCAGTGGCAGCAGTGTGGGTGCTAGGGGTGGGTGGCTGGCTGCTGGGTAGACCCTTCTGCTCCACTCAGGCCTTTGGCACAGCCCTATAGGCCCAGGAAAGTGAAACACATCCTGCACACCAGGGCACCTTCCCCATCTCCTACAGACAGCTCAGCCTCTCATTCTTGTGGTTTGGGAGGAAGAGAGGCATCTCAGGGGACAGAATTTGATGGAGTGGTACAAAATAGCCCATCAGCTCTGTGGAACCTACCTAGAACCTGGCAAGTGCTGCCAGCTCGCTGCCCTCCATTCCCAGACCCACCCAGGCTGGGGCATCCCAAGGAGACAGGGCTCCCCACACCCCTCACCTGCACACGCCACCCAAAGGAGCTGAGCTTCCCAACCCACTTCTTAATTAGTTTTCTCCCCCTATCCCTGGTGGTGCTGTAACAACAGCACAGGAGACCCCTTCTGGGGTGGATGTCACACAGCTCTGCAGCACATCCTGGCAGGGGAACTGCGCTGCACACCTTAATTAAGCAAGTTAATTAATTGCCAACTCAAGAGCCCGAGCAGGCCTTCTGCAGGGAAAACCTCCTAGGTTTGCCCTAGACTCCCATAGCCCTTGGGCATCCCTGACTTCCACTGAGGAACCCAGCTGGGGACTTTCAGAACAACCCAAAATCCCTCATTCATCATTTCACAGACTCATGGCCAGAAGGAGCTCTAGCCTGGGCAGGGGATGTTCACAAAACCTGAGGGATAAGGGAGGGAGCAAGTGTGTCCTGAAAATGTTTCTAGCAACAAACACACTTCATTTGCCTGTGAGAACAGCTTTTGTCATTTGCTTTGCACATACTGTATACAGGCTGGTGGCTGTAAGGATCCCTGGGGTGTCCACATGGCAGCACAGGTACTAGCTGACTTAGCTCTGGTCCCAGATTCTATATCTTGTAATTCCCTGTCCCCTGGTGTGTTCAATACTGGCTCACTTGCCCAGACCCGAGAAGGTCCTTCTGTAATAAGGACTTGCACAGTCACCATCCACACCACCATTCCACACTTCAGAATTCACAAATGCTTTCATATCCCAGCTTATTGGAATCCTTTTGGAGAGATGATGTATCCACTTTATAGATGAGCAAACTGAAGTATAGAAGAGGTAAATGAATTAGAAGTTTTCTGGTAGCAAAGGACAGAAATGCCTTAGACCAAATTAGATTATGGAGATACAGGGGTGGCAATCCTTTAGCTCACGTTACTCAAGATTTAGGGTTAGAGTAGGATTGGCTTCAGGTATGGCTGGATGCAGGTGCTAAAATAGACCATCAGTAATCTATCCATCCTCAGTTTTTGACTCTAGGCCCTTTGGGGCTGACTATATTCTCAGACAGGCTTTGTCCCCATGATCCATATGGACCAGTGGCTACTCCAATTTTCCATCCTGCCCATGTATCCACACACTGGGCAGGTCAGGGTAAGGCAAGGACTAGGGCCTATTGCCCTGCCTCTGACATCTTGCTCAAGGATACACGGAGGCCACCCAGTGGTATGAGAACCAGTATCATACACTTTTGCCATCATCTATGTTCCCTCCCAGGCCGGGAACACTTCCAAAACTGGGCTGTTTTCAGACAAGCTTCCATAGCCCCAGCAGAGGGCCAAACGAAACAAATGGCCAAGTGGCTGACAAGGACACCAGCTGGGGCCAGCCTTCTGCAGACACTTATACTCACAGGCATGCAGACATCTGTGGCTCTGCAGGGGCCATGTGTACAGGAGGACCTTCTGGCTCACAGAGGGTGCTCAAGAGGCACCTCCAGCCACAACAGCTCCCCAAACCCACCCATCAGGAACCTCGGGGTGCACACAACACAGAGCTCCATCTGGCAATGACAGTAAACTAGCAGCCTCAATCTGGGACATGGGAGCCATTAGTAGGTGCCAAGAGCTATCTATACTCAAGGGAGTGGAACAGTCCTGCCTATAGTAGAGGACGAGTGCAACTTTTGAGCTGGGCCCAGCATCAGAGTCCTCCCAGGGGCTGCAAGACATGGGCACAACTTCTGGAACTCAGTTGCACTTGTCTGTCCACCCACTTCCACCCACAACTGGAGAAACTTGAGTACTCTGAGCTGGGCACGCAGTGGCAGCCCCGTAAATGTTTATGGAAGCTGAAGTGCTCCTTCTCTACCTTGGGCCCTGCTATGGACTGCTTGTGTGTGTCCCCCCAGATTCATATATTCAAATCCTAACCCCCAAGGCAATGGTATTAGGATGTGAGGACTTGGGTGGGTGAATAGGTCCCAAGGGAAAAGCACTTCTGAATCAAATTAGTGTCCTTATAAACAAAACCCCAGGGAAAGCCTCACCCCCTCTGCCATGTGAGGACACAGTGAGCAGCCAGCCATCTATGAACCAGAGAGTGGGCCCTCACCAGACACCAAATCTGCTGGACTTCTCAGCCTCCAGAACTAAACCAGAAATACATATCTGTTGCTTATAAACCACTCAGTTTATAGTATTTTGTTATAGCAACCTAAACAGAGTAAGACAGGGCCCACCTGTGACACCCACCATTCCCTCTTATAGCTTCCTGAGACATCCTCCTCACTATTGAGGTCAGTGGCTACAACACAGGGAGACCCAGCTACTATCGCTGAGGAAGCAGAAATATGCTTGGGCCAGTCCCCTATTGATTTCACTTTTCTCATCAATAATACAAGAATATGAGTAGCCCTCTATCTATTGCAAGTGAAATAAACCCAACTTCAAACATACTTAAGCAAATAGTTCAAATGTATAAGTCCAAGTTACTAAAACATTCCAAATGAGAGTTCAGGCACAGTTGAATTAAGTGGCACCAAGGCTCGTTCTCCTGGCTACACTATCCTCTGGATTGGTTCATTCAGATGGGCTTCTTCTGTGCCTCATGTTTGAAGTTGCATTCTTTCCCCCAGCAGACCCTGAGACAAATATTTTGGTGAAAATTATTTATTTGGGAGATTTGACAATTGAGAAGACAAAGGAAGCCAACACAGCCATACCTCACCAAGCAAGTTAACGTGACGAGCACCTGTAGCATGATGCTCCTGGGAAACTGAGGACTGTTTAACACACCTAAGGAGGGAGGAAGCTGGTATTTATCCACCAACACCTGTCCGTCTGGTTGAAAGCTGCCTCTGAAGCCATGGACTCCTTAATCCTGCTGTGCTCATGGGTGCAGCCAGGGAAAGGTACTTGCAGCTACCTCCAGTAGGAAACTTCACTGGGTTCACTCTGATTGGATTAATTGAATCACTGTAGCTAAGGAAGGCAGTGATTGGCTAATGCTGGGTCAAATGTCCCAGCCTCCAAGAACTATGCTAAAAGATAGTGCTTTGGTCACACATGCTCATCCCCTTCCCCAGGACCTAACTAGCTGGGTCCACAGCATGTGCTCACCCTGGCTCTGGGGGTACAACCAACCTTCCAACTATATGGCCAGAGATTGGAAGGAGGATGACCTATCAAAGAAAACTGGGGTATTATTACCAGCAAAAGGGAACCAGAAGCTGGGTATGCCAAAACCACAAATGTCACTCCCATGATCCCATTGGGTTATTTGGGAACTAACTGCAGTGAGATGGGGAGTGGAAGGAACAATGCTTGGCGCTTGACAGGCACCTGGGGAACACACCTGTGGAGTCCCAGCTCCCGGCTTCCCCCTGACAGCATGTGGATATGGCAGGGCAGATTTCCCTTTTTGCACCCTAAACTTCTACCTTCTTTCCCCCTTTTCCAAGCTTTCCTTTTTCTTGC
>NW_003852537.1:2312775-2344982 GCF_000181295.1 Otolemur garnettii | reverse complement strand
TAGATGCCATCAAAACAGGGAGGGAACAGCCCCAGCAACGAAAAGCCTTTGTGATCAGGGAGGCATCTGCCACCCAAGGCCCTATTAGCGCAAAACCACCAGGGCTGAGCGAGCAGAGCCCTCAAGTCTGGTCCTTGTCAAGGGGAACTGTGAAGGTAACTGACTAAATTCTACAGCATTATGGTTCAAACACTCGGATTTGAAGAGGAAGCAGGAAAGTGCCTCTCCCTAGCAGGCAAACATCCGGGGGAGGAATTGGTGGCTTCTAAGAGGGACCTCCATCCATTCACCCCACCATACCCTTGGACAGGAGGCAGAGACTTAAGGGGGATGTGTGTTGGGTGAGTTGGTTGCTGGTTTAATAAGCAGCAAGGCTATCCTCAGAATGGATCATTTTGCCCAATGTAGGCCATGCCTACATTGCTGCACCGGTACAAGGCTAGGCCCTTTGCACATTTCATCTCACCACCCTGTCAGGTGGTGCTGGAGCTCTGCTTCATGCAGAGAAGGGCACATAGAGGCTCAAGAGGTTAAGAAACTAGCTCCCAGCTACCTGCTTGCAGAAGCTGGACACAGAAACGAGTTGTAGGTTCTCCTACGTTCTCCTACGAGTTGTAGGTTCTCCTAGCTAAGGCCTCATCATATTATTTTTCAGCCAACACATATTTGTTGAGCACCTACTATGTGCCAGTCACTGTTCTTGGCACTGGTAATATATAGGGAACAAAGAAGCAAAACATTTTGGCTTCCTGGAATGTATATGCTCGTGGTGGAGACAGCTAATGTTAAACATACTATTTGACTAAGTATGTGGTGTATTAGAAGATTGTAAGTGCTATCAAAATGGGACTGGGTTCCGGGTGCAGTGGCTCATACCTGTAATCCCAGTACTCTGGGAGGCCAAGAGCTAAGGAGTTTGAGACCAGCCTGAGCAACAGCAAGACCCCATCTCTATCAAAAATAGAAAAATTAGCCAGGTATAGTGACATACTTCTGCAGTCCTGGTTACTCAGGAGGCTGAGGCAGGCCGATCGTTTGAGCTCAGGAGTTTGAAGTTGCTGTGAGCTATGACTGTGTCCCATATTCCGTGTCCTGGGTTACAGAACAAGATTGTGTCTCAAAAAAAAAAAAAAAAACTGGAGTAAGAGTGAGAGCTTGGGGGTTGAATTTTAAGTGGGGTGGTCAGAGCAGACCTCCTTGCAGATGACTTAAGAGCAGACTTGAAGGAGGTGAGGGGATGAGCAATGTGAATGTCAGAAGATAATCTTTCAGGAGAGAGAACAGCAGTGCAGAGGCCCTGGGGTTGAACATGCAGCCATGTGTTTAAATATCAAGGAGAAGTAAGTCGTTTGAGCAAAGAGGAGAGAGGCCAGAAGTGGGAGCTGCCAGCCTTGGAAAGGACACTGCTCTGTGACATGAGCCTTTGAACAGGAAAGGAGGAACATGACCTACCAGATGCTTTTCCTTGGACTGCCCTACTGAGATTAGATTGTAGGGATGAAGTGGACACAGGGAGCTCTAATGCAGCAATCTCAGGGACAGAAAGTGACAGCTTAGATGAGCAAAGGAGGTTGGATTCTGGATATGTTTTGAAGGTGGAGCCAATGGGACTTGAAGATGGGTTAGCTGCAGAGGGAATCCAGTGGATTCCATGTGGATTATACATGGAGGGGTCCGATGGATGCTGTGTGAGTTAGATTTGGAGGGATCCAGTGGATTCTGTGTAGGTTAGATATAGAAGGATCTGTTAGATTCCATGTGGTCTAGAAGGAAGGAAGGTGGGAATCAAAGAAGCCACCCAGAATCCAGCCCAAGCAACTGAAGGAGTGGAGCTGCTATTATCTAGCTGGAAATGTCATTTAGGGGAATTTGGAGTGTGGGGAGGAGCTATGAGAATTCATTTGGGGGATTGTAAGTTTCAGATGCCTAACTACAGAGACATCCAGTGATACCCAAAAGGCCATTGTTTGTATGAATCTGCAGCTTATGGGGAATCTAGCCTAGAGACATAGAGTGAGGGATCACTGATGGTTTTAAAGCCACCTGGTGGCTGCATTGTGAGAGGGAATGAACTTAGAGCAAGAGGTCCAAGATCGGAGCCCAGGGACCCAATGACAGAACGTGCTGGGAGTGAGGGGAGTCACAGAGAAACTAGCCAGTGAAGGGGAAGATGAAGCAGATTGAGGGCCAGGAAACCTGGGAAGAAAGTCTTCTCAGGAGGATGGAGTGAGCAACTGAACCTGATGTGGCTTCCACATTGGGTGGGATGAAGGCTTCGCATCAACCTTGGCAGCCTTGGGGCCTTAGGAAGGTGGTTTCTTCACAGGCAACACCCACCTGGAATGGGGTCAGCAAAGAGGGAAGAAATATGGGCCCATCAAAGACTTCTGGTGCAAAGCAGGGCAGAAAAACGGCCATGGCTGGAGAAGGAGCGGGGTCAAGAGCAAAGCTCAGAGACAACAGGGACAGTAGCGCCTCTCCCCTGGGCATCTGCCCAGAGTGGAGTAAAAGGAAACTCGTGTGTGCCTGATGCAAAGTCGTGCCTTTGCATCTCACATCCCGGGGGCTTTTACCAAATTCAGAAGGAATCCAGGCGGCCCACAAGCTACCAACGGCCACCCCCAGACAGATGTCACTGCTTTTCCGCCCATGACTCCTTAAGGTTGATACAGGGCCTGGCAACTTGTTCCTGCCCCCTCCTCCCCCTCCCTGGCTGAATAATTTAGGTGCTATTCTAAGGCAAAACCAAATAAAGCAATTTAGAGTGACTAATTTCTTGTGAAATTTATGTTCCCCAAATGCCTTGATGGTGACAGGGCTGGGAGCCATTTACGCCCCTTATTTCAGCTGCATTGCTTTTGGAAGGCGCTTCCAGCCTGAGTGAAGTGGCCTGGTTCTCAGTCGCCTGCCCAGAATGTAGACCCGGAAGCAGAGTGACCACATGTGAGCCTCCTCCTGGATTTGCTCCCTTCCCAGGGGTCTGTAGCATACTAGCCATTCATAAGGCTGCCCATGGGGCTTCACAGTTGGAAAAGATGCAGGAAGGGTGCTGGGCCAGGGCCAATGGGGGCCCCGCCCAGAGAAGGTGTGACATGAGCAGGTCCTTAGGAACTAGGGACTTTGGAAAGATAACAAGAAGCTACAGGTATGTCAGGGTGCCCCGCTGGAGGGACTGGAGTAAAAAAACACACAGAGGTGTGTCTCCGCAGAAGGTGAGAGGGGAGGGTGTAGCTAGGGAGGGGAGGGCAGGATGCCTCTCCCTCACACCCTATCTGCCAGCTCAAACCTGCTCCAGCCCCCAGGGAGAGCCCTTACCCCCTCTAGTCTCCCAGCCCCTCATCTTTTCCCAACCCCTGCCTGTCCCCACTGGACTGGGAGCACCTGTGTCCAGACTGGTCTTCCCCTAGATGGGACACTCCTTCCCACATGCGTGTCAGGAAGAACTGCTCAGCAGATAGCAGCCAGTGCAAAGTACATGTGGGGACCAGCGAGTCCTGTGTGTTCAGACAGCAAGGAGACCAAAAGCAGGAGAAATGGCAGGTCCTAGGTGAGAGCCATGTCATACTTAGCTCAGAGCCTGGCACATGGCAGTAGCCTTAATGATGGCAGGTGAGTGAGTGGGGGTGGGGAGAGAGACATACACTGTGGTGGACAATGACCTCCCAGGTTTGACTGTGACCATATCATATTGTGGACCTGAAGGGCACCTGCAGCGTTGTGCTGTGACCCCAGGGATGGCTGCTGTTCATGTCTTCATTTCATTGGGTCCTCTGTGAGATGTACGGGGCTGCCTTGCTCCTCCCAAGAGGAACCAGGGCCAATTGGGAATGGAGCCCTTGATTCCTTGAGGACTCCCTCAGTAAACAAAAATATATTGAGTGGGGTGGCACCTGTGGCTCAAAGGAGTAGGGTGCTAGCCCCATATGTCCATATGCCGGAGGTGGTGGGTTTAAACCCAGCCCCAGCCAAAAAAAAAAAAAAATATATATATATATATATACACATATATAATATATATACATATATAATATATATGTATATATATATAATATATATAGGTGAAAATCGAGTACTTTTTTCAACAGAGGACTTCTCCAACCTTAAGATTTCCCATTCTTGAGATTGGGATTCAGGAGCTGATATACAATGTGGGTTGGTAGAATCTGCTAGAAGCCAAATAAATCTTGAGTGGCTACTGAGTGCTAGGCACCACCCACACACACACAGAGGCCTCCTCATTCATTCTCACAACAGCCTCTGAGGTAGGCAATCCACCTCTAGCTTACAGATGGTGTAAGGATCTTACAGGATCAGAGAGGCTAGGTGACTAGTAGAAGGTCACAGTCTGTAAGTGGTTTGAAATTCAACCAAGATTTATCTGGTTCCTAGCAGATTCTACCAACCCACATTGTATGATATCAGCTCCTGAATCCCAAATCCCAAGAACTGGAAGTCTTAAGGTTGAAGAAGTCCTCCGTTGAAAAAAGTACTCGATTTTCACCTTGAAGGGATGATCCCAGTCCCCAGAGTTCAAAGGGGCCTCAGTTATTTTTCCTCCTGTCAGATTTCCCAGGATGAATCAAAGTACTAAATTTATTGTTTTTAAAGCAACTTTTCAAGCATCCCAATAAAGGCCTCTGATTTATTGCTAATGTGTTATTTTAAACACGTTGCAAATGATAAAAATCAGTTCTGCAAATGCACCTCAAGAGAAACCGTATTAAAGGAAGAAAAGAGGAATGAGATTAGATATTGCATTAAAAGATAGAGTGATGGATTAAGACCCAAGGCGTAAATTTAGTGTGACTTACCGGAAAAAGTTGGGGGGCAGTAAATCCAAAGTGACAAACTATGTACAGTGTACCAATATTTGTCACTTTTATTACACTTTGTTCAGAAGTTGCAGATGGGTCATTATTTAAAAAAAAAAAATGCTCAATAAAGCTTAGAAATGAAAGCTTCTTCTGCTACACATACTGGCTAAAACCCTAAATTCAAGCCACTATGTCAGATCACAGAGCATTACATAATGGAGGTTTCTTCCTGTTATGTCCATAAAACATTCCCAACCCAGAGAATGTGAGAAGAGCTCCCGGAAGATCCCAGAGCAGGTGGAGATAGTGCAACATCTCTGAGATGTCAGAGCCTCACTCCCGCCCACTCAGCACCCTGACAGCCGCAACGACTGGAGTGCCTGACATTTCTCCCCATCACTCATTCGAGGGCTTCTTCAGGCAAAGGTGGCTAGGCATTCTGGTTCTTCTTTGGCTGGGGAGGTCAGAGCTCTTTGTCCTGATCAGAGCCCCTGGGGTGGATTGGATTATCATTCCCAATTCCTCCCTCTCTGCCCTGTGACTTACAGCACTTTCTGCTATGGGTGAGGTACACATTTCAGTCCCATTGACATTAGCCTGGGTCATATGACTTGCTTCAGCAGATACAATACAAGCAGAGGTCTAAAAATGTGCTGGTGATCCCAGAACAATGCAGACACCTGAGCAGAACTGAGCCCAGACATGCCCCAGCTGGCCAGCAGACCCACACACAAGAATAATAAATACTTGCTGTAAGTCACAGAGATATTTTAGGTACACAGCGCCATTGCAGCCATACCTGTTTGAAACAGACCTTCATCTGGCCCTAAAGGGCTGAGTAAATCCATGCTCTCAATGCTCTGTGAGGGACGAGGCACTGCTCCATGGTCTTCCTTGGTCAAAGCTGACCCATCCATCAATCAGAGAGGGTGTGACCAGTCTTTGTAGCACAAGGTGGCTCTCTAGACTCTTCTTGTAGACTCCTGCTCAGGGCCTCCCTGTTCCCTCACCCCTTTCCCAGGAGGCTTCTTTCCCTTCCTCGTTTGTAGAAAGCTCCTTATCTCAACAGGGTCTACTCTGACTGTCACACTTTAAACATATGTTTATCAAGGTACAATTTACTTGCAATTGGATTAGATTTTCTGTGTGTCATTCAATGGGTTTTGACAATTGTATCCAGGTAACCACAACCCAAACTGAAATACAGGGCATTGACCATCCTTCTTTAAACTGGAAACTGTTCCTTCCCGTCTCCGTTATTCTGCCTTACTTTTTCCCCCCAAAACACTAATTCTGATTTACTTACTGCTTTCTACCTTTATTTACTTACTTATTTATCAAAGCTTTGCCCAATTATGATATTATTGTTTGTAGCCTCTTTACCTCCGGTATAATACAAGCTACACACGGGCAGAAATGGGTGTCTCTCTTGTTCACAGAAGTAGCCCCACAGCCTAGAACAGGGCCTGGCACATTGAAGGTGCTCAGGAAGCAGACCTGGAATGAACAAATGAATCCCCATTTATAGATGAGGATCAATGAGACACAGAAAGTGTACGTTTTGGCCGAAGGAAATTATCATGAGTTGGTGAAGAAATGAGGATTTGAACCCAGGTTGTTGGGTTCCAGAGTACCATGCCTCAGTTACACTGCCTCTCAGGAGTGAGAGTCTCACCAGGTCATCCCCACTGCCCTTCAGGAGTGAGAAGACTCACCTGCTTATCCCATCCCTGGGCCTGCTCACAGTCCCACCTCCCCATGGAGTCCAGCTGCCACCTTGCCCCAGCCAGCTCTCACACATTCCCTGTTCTCTTTGACCAGCTCCTTGAACAGAACTTAACATCTACTGAAGGTGGGGACTACCCACGTGCACCTGTGCTCTAGACTGTGAGCCCATCAAGAGTGGAGGCTCACGCTGACTCACATGGGTGTGTGTGTCCAGCATAGTGGTCTCACAGGGTTGAGACCAGAAATGCTGAATGCAGAGGTGAGTGGATAGGTGGACACATGCATGGTAGATAGATAGACCCTCCCTCCCAGCCCTGCCCCTTGGGGAGGGGACAGCAAACAGTAGGTGGCCTGCAGGAGGATGTTTTCCCAGGACCTCTCTCTAAGGGAGAGTGTCTCTTGTGCAGGGAACTAGTGGGATGCTTGACTCTCATCCTCTCTGGAGCCTCTGCTCTGCCTAATTCCAAGAGAAACATCTTGCAGACATGTACTACAGCCATCTGCTTTCATCCTTTCCTACCATTGGGGATGTCACGGAGTGAGGGACTATGTTGATTTGCTTGTTAGGGAGCCCACCCACCTACCCTTAAACTCATACATCCTAAGGAGGGAAATTTGATCATATCTAATAAAATGACATATTTTTACTCCAATCCAGAAATCCCATGACCAGGAATCTGCCCAAAGATGCACCTTTAACAATACTAAGCAGATATGCACATGGTCAGCAAACTGCAGCATCATCTGTCTCACGTCCCCAGAGACAGGAGGAGACTTTGATAAGCAGTGGTGCATCCACACAGTAGACACTGTGCAGTTGTTCAAAAAAATGAAGATCTCCATGTTCTTATATGAAATGAATTCCAGAATATGTTGTTAAGTGAAAAAAAAAAAACAAGGTATGAAAAAGGATTTACTGTGGGGCTATTTTTCGAAATAAGAAAGAATTGGAAAGGAAATACTGGCGCATATACACCTGCTAATTTTTACAAACAGAAACAAAAATCCACTAGATAGATAACCTCAAAATTAAGAAAATTCGTTACCTCTAGGGTAGATGGAGATGAGATGCTTGTCTGAATGCACCTTTTAAATATACTTTTCACTTTTGTATTAAAAATCAACTCAATAAGTTGAGGAACAATGCCTAAAAATGATTAAGAACATAAATCAATGAACCAAACTGTGTACCAAATTGAAACTACAACCATACAGAAGAGAATTTTTTTTTAAATAGTTAGTCCCACCTTTTTAAAGTCCTCTCAAGTTTCTTTAATTGTGAAACTCAGTCTGTAACAGGCACTCAATAAAAGCTTCCTTGAGTGAATGAATGAGTGAGTGAATGAATGAATGGCTCCAGAACAGAAGTAGGAAGCTGGGAGTCCTACTGTCCCCTCAACTCAGATGTCTTGACTTGGGACACAGTTTGTACCATTTAAGTGCTGTTATTATCAAGTTCCTATCACACACAAGAGCCACAAATTGGTTCTGTGGCCCAAATTCTCCTGATCCTGCTGCTTCCCAACCAGGATTCTGAAATCCCTTAGAATTACTCATCTTCTACTTTCCCCATGGGAGCCCTTTCTTCATAAAACAATTGCTGTTTTGTTTGCTAGGGCTGTCATACAAAGTGCCAGACACTGGGTGGCTTAAACCACAGAAATGTACGTCTCACATCACTGGAGGCCAGAAGCTTGGGATCAAGGAGTCGGTGGGGCTGGTGGGTAGCTGGCTGTCTTCTGCCTGTCTCTGCATATCCTCTTCCCTCTTTGCATGGCTCTGTGTGCAAATTTCCCCTTTTTATAAGGACACCAGCATATTGGATTGGGACCCACTCTAGTGACCTCGTCTTTACTTGATCATCTGCAAAGATCTTATTTCCAAATAAGGTCATTTTTCACAGGTACCAGGGGAGTTAGAACTCGAACATCTGTCGAGAAGACACAGTTTAATTCACATCCTTTGCTGATGAACCTGCCTTACACAAGGGCATTACTGGCAACTAGCAGGACTGTTGTGAAGTTTAATCATTAATACATATAAACCACTAACTGCAAGGCTGGGACATAGCAAGTACCTGGTTGTTATTATTATATTATCAACTCAGTCATGGTCTCCACTCTAATGGATACCCAGGGCCTCACCACAGAGCAGAGACCATCCCCAGTGGGGGACCTACGGGTCACCCCTCACCCCACCCTCCACTGAGGCCCCTTCCTGGCTCCCCTGGCCCACACCCCAAGAGGCAGGTTTGGTGCTGTGTCTTCCAAGCTCGGAAGAAGCTTATGAAAAAAATGCCACTTATGAAAAAAATGCCAGCAGCCTCAACACTCTGTCGCAGATGTGCCCATAAAAGTTTCAACCCTCTGGAGCTGCCTCATAATGTTTACAACTGTTCACAGGGTTTAGCTTCAAGAGGACACCCAGCAGCGGACGTGTGCTGAGTTGGCAGATACCAAGGTCTCAAGAAACAAGAATGGAAGCCTGGTGCTGTCTCCCCTGCTCTCGGGTCTGTCCTGGACAGCTTAGGGGGAGGGACAGGGAGGAGAGTTTGAGGAGCACAAGAAACGCACAGCCCCATGACTACTTCTGCAGAGGATGTGGGGTGGTGTCTGTCTGGATCAGGCCCAGAACTGTGGCTCCACAATTCAGTGAGGGTTTGAGAACCTTGGCCACCCCTCCTGTCACCATGAAATATGATGCAGATGTCAAATAATTGCATCAAATATTAAACAGCTATTTCTAAAGGGATGGAAAAAGAGGAGGCAGCCCCACATAAGTGGTGGATGAGGCCCCAGCTACTGGCTCAGTTCAAGGTCCGGAGGCTCTGCATGCTGCCTGATGAAAGAATGCATTTGTGAGTGAAAAGAAGAGCCACCAAACAAAGGGCAGAGAACAGTGCGTCCCACTCTCAGTGGCCTTGGTGATGCTTGACATTTCTGAGAAATGAATTTAGTGCAAAACCAACGATTCGAAACCTTGTACCAAACAACCAATGTGAATAGAACTGGTGGGAGAAGAAACAATGGGAAGATGAAGTGTGTCCTGAAATAGGCATCATTTGCTGCTGTGGTCCGCATGAGCAGAGAGGTGAGTTGTCAAGGGAGTTCTAGGAAAGCAGGAAGCAAGGCAGGAATGCAGGCAGGCTCTTGAGGGAAAGCGGGCCTGTGTGTGGGAGGTAGGGTGATGTGGGGGAGATGTTGCTCGTCCCTTTTATCCCAATTCTTAATCTATACATTCCCAGGAAACTGTCCAAACCTACTTTCAGTACCCCGACGACCTAACCAAGCAGTGCCCCAAGTGACCAAGTGCCATCCCGCAGGCCTCTCCTACTCCACATGTCCAGAATTGACTTATTTGCCCACCACTCTGGCTCCACGCCCCCTAGACCTGCTCCATTCCCATCGTTTTCCATCTCAGGGTAGGCCCTACCACCGCAGTGTCGGAACACCAAGTGTCATCTTCCTGCCTCCTCCATATCCTCCCGGTGAAGCAGCGTGGGGTCCTACGGATGCATGCCACTCAGCAGCCACTCTGCTGGCTCCAGGTTCAAATCTCAGCTCTTCTACCCAGTAGTTGTGTTACCTCGAGCACATTCATATCTCAGAGCCTCAGTGTCTGCTTCTGTAAAATCGGAGTAATAGCAGCACCTCCTCCTTGTGGCAGGTGAGATAATTCAGTGACTTAAAACCTGTCGTGGCTTAGAGGAGGGCCTGGTCCACATCAGACACTCAGACAACCCCAGTCGTCATCCCAGAGGCTTGAGGGACACAGTACATTTTCCCTCTTCTAAAAACCATTCAGGTCCATCCTGGTCCCAGATACTTTTATTCTGGAGCTATAATGGGTGGAAAATTCATGTCTACCCAGAACCTCAGACTGTGACCTTATTTGGAAATAGGGTCTGTGCGAATGTAATCAAGTTGAGTTCATTCTAGATTAGGGTGGGTCCTAATCCAATAACTATTGTCTTTACAAGGAGAGGATGGGACAAGGCAGATGCACAATAACAGAGGCAGAGACTGGAGTGATGAAGCCATGGTCAGCAACCACCGGAAGCTGAAAGGGGCTAGGAAGGATCATCCTCAATGGCTTTAGATGGAGTGTGGCCTGCCCATGTCTTCATTTCAGACTCCCAGCCTCCAGGACTATAATAAAATCAATTTCTGATGCTTTAAACATTCCCCCAGTCTGGGGCAGCTTGTTACAGGAATCCCAGGACACTAACACAGGGGTCTGTTCCCCCTCACCAACTCTGCCCCTCATTACATGCCGTTTACAACTGAGAGTCAAACCACGCCACTGTTGACCAGTAGCATAACATGACATTTTGTAGATGTTTAATTAAACTCATATCGATCACAATTTTGCAGTTTTCTTTCCATATTTCACAGCCAGTGATTGATTTTCCCAGGTCTCAAACCTTTTCTTCAGCCTTAGAGAATCTTATAGCCAAAGCCTCCACGTGCACAGTGCCTGGCAGATCAAACATACCTCAGCCTGCAGTCTCCTCCCCTGGCAAGAAAATACCTCTGAGGATGGTGAAAGCCCCACTGAGGAGGCCATGCATGGGACTTTCCTCTCTAGGAAAGCCACCTCACTCCAGTGGGCTCTTTCCTGCACTCCACAGATGGGCAGGTTCCAGGCCCAGTGTGGCCATGTCTTACCTGTTTAAGAGTGGAGAGGGCAAGATTCCACTTTCTCTCCACCCACTGGGGACTAGGCTGTGGTTAGGTGACCCAGGTTCAGCCAATCAGACTCCTATAGAGCTCCAAAGGTCTTGGGGCTTTAGGTCAACAGAGACCCTCCCAAGCATGCCCAGCCTCCTATAAGTCCCTGGAGTATCTTAGAGACCAAGACATTAGGAGAACAAATGCCTAATGCCTGACCTGTACAGGACAGGCCCCCAATTCTATCCTGCTATTCTTTGGTCAGTCCTACCTCTGCCCTTGGCTTCAGTGTCCCCCCACTTGGTAGGTTTCCCACCTGCCTGTCCAGATTTGGAGCCTCCTTTGCCTATTGGGCTACTCTCTATGAGAGTCTCCCTTGTAGAGAGGCAGCAGCCTTGGAGTCAAACAGACATGGTCTGCGTCATACTCACATTATTCTGAGCAACCACAGCCCCCACTGAGCCCCTGCTTTCATGTGGGACAAATGGGGGCATTTCCATCCAGGGTGCCTGCGATGATCAAATGGCTCTTAAGTTCTAGTCATGTGGTAGCTTGTTTCACTGTCCACTGGGTGGCCAGGCTGTGCTGCAAGGCAGAATAAAATAGGAATGAAGACAAGGTTAAAAGACAGATAAGTGCCCCCTGAGGAAAAGAAAACACCGGTGCATGACTCGAGGTGGCTGAGGATAGAAATGCACACATACCAGGTTCCCATAGTGCAGCTTCTACTTAGAGCAAAAGAGGAGAGAGTGCCCAAGATCTAGCCCTTTGTGATGGATTCACTGACCACCCCTGTGGCAAGTGGATCCACCCAAGAACTGATGAGTGCAATGTGGTGGCATGTGCCCCACTTCCTGCTGTGGTAGGAGGACCCCTTCCCTCCTTTACAGGGTCTAAAATACAACTGGGGCCATTGTCACATGTGCTTAAGCAGAACCAAGTACACACAGAACCTGAAGCAGGGAAAGATCCTCCCACAGGAGGCACTCAGCCCAACCCAGACAGTGTAGGCTCTGCAGCTCTTGGTAAGGAAATGGTCCAGACCCAAGGCCCATTCCTAGGTAGTCAAGTGGGGACTGAAGGACTGCCTTTCCCAGCAGTGCTTGGTAAGTAGTACCTGGAGTTACTATAATTTTATTCCAGAACTTTCTTCTCTCACTAACCACTGTGACTGTGACTCTACTGAACATTATTTCACAGCCTGTGTGTCCTGGACATGCTCCATCAACCCAGACAGGGGTGGGGAGACCTGGAAGAGCAGAAGCTGGGGCTGAGACCTTTGCCCCACCTGCAAGGTGAATCTCTCAGGGTGGGCCACCCTGGGTTTGCATTACCAAGTTTGCCTGCCACCCCTTCCTTGTCTCCCACTCAGCTTATATCCTTTCATCGTCCAACCTTCTATGTGCATCAGGTCTGCATTCTCTGTAGGGCCTAGAGCCTTCCCCACTACACCCTATGGAAGGATAGAGCAAAGAGAGATCTGTCTGTCATGTAGTAAGTGTCCAGCATGAGGCCAGCCACCTCAAGGGTTCTCATAAATTCCTGCAGAGTGAATGAATGTTGGGGTCTCAGGTTGAAGGGGTTGGGAACCTATGGCCTTATGACTTCAAAATTGTTCTTATTTAAGCACCAAATGAGGCAAGTAAAGTTTCATCTTTCTCTGCTGCATCCCTTTTAATAAAAGGATTTGTTCTATAAAATATGGACTCAGTCAAAAGGCTACACTTAAGGACAGGAAGGCCTTAGGGCTGCGGCTCCCCACCCCAGCAGAGATGCTTAATAATCTACTCTTTCGGTGTATCCACCTGTACAGTGGAGTGACCACATCTCCAGGTCAGCCCCACACTGAGATTGTGGAAGGTGGTGGTGCCCTATGGCTCATCCCACACGCTTGTCCCACAACTTGTAAAAATGGCTCCAAGTGGTAGCTGGAAGCCCAGTCCCCACAGTTCTGTCCATCATAAAGCTCCAAGATCTTGATGTCTGAGTTGTATGACTTTTAACTTCTCCTTTTTAACTAAGAATTAGCTCAGAGGTAATTGCTTAAATCACATGGAGGAAAATCAATATGGAATAAATTGAACATAAAGCTAAATTTATCCTGAGCGAGTCCCTGTCGCCTTTGCATAATGCGATGACAAAGCAACTATTTTATCTTCCAGCCTTAGAGTTTTTGTTGCTGGACATCTCGAGAAAAGATGTAATTATAGGGCCCATTTATCAAACAGATTAAGGAAATGGAGGAATGGGAATTGGTTTGTAAGAGATCTGGAAATTACAGCAAGCTGACCCTGAGGTCTGCATTTTTCATGCTGTGTCCAGCAAGTTTCTTGTATTAGGCGGTTTTCCCTCCTTCCTCCCTGCTCCACAAATCAAGATGTGTGAGTAAGGTTGGCCAAGAGGCAGTACAGGGGCAGGCACTGAGAGAGGGGCCCCATCTCCCATTCCAGGGTGGGAGCCTCTTCATCTCAATGCCAGGCTGGCTGCCAGAAGAAAGACTTGTATTTCTGCAACTGTGTTGCCAAGGATACAGCATCCAGTCCTCCAGATCTGAATGAAAGAGCCTAGTTTCTGGGGGGGGGGGTATGCATTTCATAATTTAGAATGTGTTCAGGTTTCATTTGCAACCCAGTCTGCTGGCCTATCTTCCCCGCAACTCTGCAAAGCTTGCCCATAATGAACATGAATAAATCAAGACTTCTTGGCTCTAGCTGCCTCACTGGGGAGGAATGTGGGGGTGTTGGGAGGATCAAAGGATTCTCATGGTTAGAGGTTCTCAAGACTCACCCTGGGAATCAAGGTAGACCAGGGTCACCCAGGGGATTTTTACAAAGTGCACACTCTCAATCGGGGGTGAGGCCCACAAGTCCCCCCAGGCACTCACTTTGCTTAAGAATATGCTCAAGTCCAGCAACTTCACTTCCCATGAGTTAACTGAGGCCCCCTGGGAGGGAAGGAAGATGTTGGAGTAGATGGTAATTAGCAGCAACTCCAAGACTGATACCTCTGGCGGTACAGCTGCATTGGGACCTCAGGGCCTAGGGGAATCAAGTGTTCTGATTGGCCAGGCCGATCACATCTCCGTTCTTGGGACCAGGGCATGAGGCTAACCAGCCCAATCCATGGATCCTGAGTGGAGGGAGGGTCCCCCGGGGAAATCAGTGTGCTGCTACTGACAGAGGGGACATGAATGGTGACAGCCTCAAGGGACTCTCCCTGGGGCTTCCCACCCTCAAGGAGCTAAGCAGAAGGTACTCCAGGCCCATGGGGATAGTCAGGGCTCAGACAGACACAGGGCCTGAGACCCAATGCATTCCAGAATCTCCCTCTTCTCTCCCAGAAGAGAATTATAGAAGAAGTGCAAAGGGCCTCAGGGAGTCTGTCTGTTGTAAAGGCACCGGGACAGATAGGCAGAATCAGATCCCAGGAAAGGAAAGGAAAAGAAAAGAGGCAGACCTCTGCCTGGGGGAGGATGAAGGGGTGGGGAGGGGAAGAGCTGAGAAGGCCCAGAATGGACAGTTAATACACAAATGTTTACTAAAAGGAAGGCTCCATGAAAAGAAAACAAATAAACAAATAAGGAACCAAAGTCTAGCCAGCCAGGTTCATCTTGCCAGATGAGTCCACACTTGCGGCCCCTCATCTGTTCAGAATCCACAAGCACCTGATATTAAGGTTCCTTTGATACCTTTTACAGCAGGGCCCCGGCAGTTCCTGATTCAGGACAACAGAGCATTTGGATTTTTTTAATGGCAGAATTCTGAAGCTAATTAGGCCATTACTCTTCAAAGATTTAATTTGCTTTGATGGGCCAATCTATAATCATATTTCCAAACAGCTTCTATTTAATTACTGCACAAAATGAATGAGGTTCTTGAGCAATTTGCGTCTGATAAACTCACTGCTATGGTCTGAATGTTTTTGTCCCCCACCCCCACCCCAAAATACTGATACATTGAAACCTAACCCCCAGGGTGATGATAATAGGGAGTGAGGCCTTTGGGAGGTGATTATGTCATGAGGGTGGAGCTCTCCCTCCACATGCTTCAGCCATGTGGCAACCCTCAGAGCTTCATAACTTTTGGGAGGGATTTAATGTGTAGTTATTTAGGTTTTTATTTTCTGTTGCTTATGATCAGATATTCTTGACTGATGCCAGAACTGCAGCATTGCCCTCCTGGAGTGAGGGTCTCTAGGCAGGGAAGAAATTAAACCAATGTTGTACCGAGGTTGCTCAGTGTAGAACACTGGCTCCACCACCCTGCAGCCCCCAGCCCAACTACATGCCTCCTTCAGCTGATCTAAACCCTGTGTTTGGTGCAGGGATGCTGCTTTGAATACTGCCACGGGGAAGTGCTCATTAAGTAAGCAAGTTCAACACAGTGGGGTGGGTGTTAGGACAGGAGATGCAGGGTCTCGCAGGAGCACAGATGAGAGACGCTTAGTCAGTATGGGGCTGCACAGGGATAAGGAAGTAGCAGAGCTGGCAGGTGAGAGGAGAGGATGGAGCTAGGGGACCCACTTTCCTGGTGTACCTGGGACTGTCTTGATTTTGGCATTAAAAGTCCCATGTCTTTGAGAAACCTCATAGTGCAAGACAAAGTAGATGATCAGTCCCCTGACATGAAGCCCCTATGGGATTTGTTTGCGCCTGGAGTGGAGCACTGTAGGAGTGGAGCAAAGTATGGAAAGAAATGGAGATGGTGTGGGATCATCAGAGGTCTTACTGCTCGCAGAAGGAGGTCCAGATCTTAAACCCCAGATCTAAGAGCAGGGAAAGCATGAGATGACAAGATCCATGGATCCCTCTGCCTACTCTCTGCAAGAACAGAGTATCAGGGCAAGAGAGGAACAGAGAGGCCGGTCTGGAGGCTGCTACAAGGGCACTCCCACACAGGGACGCCAGTAATGGCAGTGGAGGCAATTCTGAGCCTTTGTGGGGAAGGAGCCAGCCACAGACCTCCCCCAAGACCCTTGTAAGAGCCTTGTCCCCTTTCCTCTGATAGCTGCACCCAACTCCCTGCACACACATGCTCTTCTCAGCACACACACCATTGCAGGCACTTATAGGGCTTTGCAGACTCTTGAGGTTCCTTATGCACCCTAAATTCTGAACCCCTAGATTAGAGAGATAGCCACACACTGCAGTGGCCTTTGCCATTCTTTGGCAACCCAGAATCATGCCTTCCCTTTCAGTGGATGCCTCTTAACCATGGGGTTTGGGCGTTGAGTCCTTCCTCTGCCTTCCCTGGCTCAGCAGGGCAGACACGGACTCAGCTCATCTGTCTGACTCTGAGTCTTGTCAAAATCCTGAAGACTGTGGAAGTTTTCTTATCTTTAACAGTAACAGTGACCAGCCCTTTTCTGATACCACAGTCATTCCTATTTCCTGTCCATTTTCCACCCAAGTAGGTCCTCCAATCACCAGGCCAACTGGAGGACAAGGGGCATATGCCTCCAATAAACCCCTCTTGGCTTAAGCTAATTCCCAAGTCAGTTTTATTCAAGTCAATTTTATACATGCAAGCAGGTGGTGGACCCAGGATCCAAACTTGGATAGTTCTGATGCACGGCCCATTGCATTTTCCTAATATCTTGCTGCCTACAGGGGTGTGTGTGTGTGTTTGTGTTATAGACATTTGACACTCTTCTTTTTTATTTGAATATTACAGATAAAGGTACAGCCTACACTTAACTGAAACACAAATGTGTAAGTGATTTTTTTTTTCCCTTTCAAACCCCAACCAAGGAAATAGTGCTTGATGTGAACAGGTTTTCAGAGCAACTCAACTGGTGGCTCTCTCTCCTCTAAGAGGAAATCACACCAATCTCTGACTTCACCAACTATCCTCCCAGGTCCAGGAAGGAAACTGCATGCTGATCGTGCACATCACAACACCTGCTCCAGAAGGCTGGGGGAGCAACTAGAAAAACAAATAATGAATAACACTACCTCAGAGGGAGAGTATGTCCGTACTTTCTCTTAGACACATGGAGGCCTTGATTGCTGATAGAGTTGTTTGTTTGTTTATTTTGAGAAAGAGTCTCACTCAGTTGCCGTGGGTAGAGTGTTCACAGAAACCTCAAATCCTTGGGCTCAAGACATCTTCTTGCCTCAGCCTCCCGAGTAGCTGGGACTACAGGCCTGCACCACCAAGACTGGCTAAGTTTTCTGTTTTTAGGAGAGACAGGATCTCACTCTTGCTCAGGCTGATCTCAAACTCCTGAGCTTGAACAATCCACCTGCCTCAGCCTCACAGAGTGCTAGGATTATAGGCAGGAGCCACTATGGTGGCCTACTGATGGAGTTTTAAGGTCCCTGGAAGGAGACACAAATGTTTAGGACTCCTAGGGAGCAGGTGTTGTGAGGATACTGACTCAGGCTAGCGATCCTGGTTAGGGGCCATTATTGGAGGTCTTAAAACTAAGGCAAGCTACAAATTATGTCAATAGAAATCTCTTTAGATAAGACTCTAAAGCACTTGGAATTTTTACAGATGGGAGAAAGATAATTTTTGCATGAACAGCCAGAAGTCTGGCATTTCTCAGCAGAGAGCTCCGTCTAGACTCAGCTCAGCTGTATTTGTGCCATGATAGCATCCCTGCCTGTGGTGCAAACCCACCTATTGGGAGGAGATGTGGCTGGCCTGGCATGAGCCCCTAGCTGTTGAGCCAAGCCACTGGCCATCAGGAAGAGACCAGTACTCTCTGGGGACCCTCTGGCTTGTGCTTCCTGCCCTAAGCAGTGATGCTGACTCAGCCACTGGCCTGGCTGCCCTGCTACCATTCTTGCTGCCTGTGGTTGATGAACTGGGTGGCAAAGGCATTGATCCAGCCCAAATGGTACCCAGAGATGCAGCCAGTTCTCTGGGGCATAGCTATAGAAGGAGCTGGGCTTCAGACACAGATCAGGGTGGGAAGAAACCTCAACCAAGCCAGCTGGAGCCTCTCCCACCTACAGCAATCCTGGAAAAGAAATGGATTCTTCTGGAGCTTGCAGTGGGAAACAGCAGCCACTAACTCCAGCCAGCTCTGCCAGGCCGTCTCCATAGGGTCTGACTTTACTGGGCCTCCTCCTTCCTGTTGATAGCATCACCTATCTCCCTAGACTGTCATGAGAATTAAATGATGTATTTGTTCACCAAGGGCCGCTGTAGCAAAGCACCCCAGACTGTGTGGTGTAAGCAATGGAAATTTAATTTAGCACAATTTGGGAGGGCGGAAGTCCAAGTCAAGGTGTCAGCAGGGTCGGTTCCTCCAGAGGCCTCTCTCCTTGGCCTGCAGATAGTCACCTCTCCCCTGCGTCTTCACACGGTTGTACCTCTGTGTGGGTCTGTGACTGAAGTCCTCTTCTTAGAAGGATGCCAGCCATATTGGATTAGGACCCACACTAATCACCTCATTTTAACTCAATTATCTCTTTATGGATCCTGTCTCCAAATACAATCACATTCTGAAGTACTAGGGATTAAAATTTTGATGCATGAGTTTGAGTGGGGCACAACTCAGCCCCCAGCAAAAGAGAGGCTGCATAGAGACCACCAGACACGTGGAAGGTGGTCACTAAGCAGTGGTGAGCATGACTCCTTTCCTTAGGGCAGCTGAGAAGGCAAATGAGATGCTGTGGGGAAAATAGCAGAGTTCTGGCATGTTTCTCTAGGGAGCTCTTCTCTCCACAGGGAAGCCATCCTGGAATTCCACATTTGTTTCTTCCAGAGAGGAAGTAATTCAGTTGCACCCTGTGTCAGCCTGGATTTCCAGCTTGGCTCCTTTGAACTGGTTCACAGTCTTCCTCAGGCTTCCAAGGATGGGTCAATTGGGCCCTGGGCTGAAACCCCAGGACTGCCACACCCACAGTTCTGGCCTCCGCAGACACTATCTTGAGCAGGAATGTGTTTAGAATTCCTTCCCATGGCTGATTCCATTGGAATGTGGGGCGGGGAGGCGATTTCCACCCCTCTGACTTTTTTCTTCTTCTGACCTAAACCAGTAGGCAAGATTTCCTTCTGGGACATTCCTAGAGGCCCCCAAGACCATCTATCTACCCAGGAAAGACACAGCCTCAAAACCCAAAGGCAGGTCCCCCAGACACCAGCCAGGATCCCAGAACAAGGGGTCCCAGCAGCTGAAGAGAGCGGACCAGAGGAGAGAGACACCAGATCCATTACAAGGCAAGGAGTGATTGAAAGGCACCGTTTGTGATTCAGCCACATGTTCTGGTCATCTCGGGTTCTCCACACAGGTTTAAAAAATCTTTCCGAATCCAAGTCAGGCTTTTCAACACTGGCCATGTCCAAAGTCTTCTTGGCCCTTTCTGGCTCTTCCTCCTGCCATGTGCATCCATACTGTTGATGTCATGCCGAACTTTTGACGTGTTGCATCCAATGGAAGATTTTCTCCAAAACCATCAACAAGTTGGTGAGGATGATTCTCTATAGCAGAAATGCCACCATCTTTTTTTCCATTTAAAAATTGGATTAGACTGTCCCCCTGGGTGCCTGTGTGTATGAGAGCAATTATTTTTAGTCTAGACCATTTTAGCTGGTACATTTTATGGGGGTGTGGCCCCAGCGTCGTGAAATACAGTGCCACCACCAGAACGTGTGTGCTGTGTACAAAACTGGGCTCTGTTCCTGCTAAGCCACACTTTTGAATACAGGAATGTTTTTTTCTACCTGGTGGGTGCTCATAACCGCAAAACCAAGCATTTGGGGTAAAGCTTCAAGACCTGACTTGTACATACCAGAGCATAGGCAACCCCCTTCAGTTCCCTTCCTCCACAAATCATGACATGTCACTGAAGGTACCTTCACATCATCTTGCCTATCTGTCCAAACTCCTTACTTCTTTCCTTTGAAAATTTGGTAAGATCCAAGTAGCAGCCTTTGTCAAGGATACCTGAAGAAAGTGAGAAGGGTGACAGGACTTCTCCCTCTGGCTCCTGGCACAGACCCTATGCCACAGACCCTGCTGATGCCTTTTGGGGGAAATGTTAGACTTTCCCCCCACATGTTTATGGCTCCCCTGAAATGCACATAAGACATAAACAAAATTCCTCAAAAAATAAAAAATAAAACTACGGTATGATTCAGCAATTCCACTTCTGGGTATATGCCAGAAAGAATTGAAAGCAGAATCGCAAAGAGATAATAGCAGCATATTTCACAACAGCCAAGTGGTGGAAGCAACCCAAGAGCCCATCAACAAATGAATAAACAAAATGTATATCCATACAGTAGAATATTATTCAGCCTTTAAAAGGAAGGAAATTATGACACATGTGACAACGTGGATGAACCACAAAGATATTATACTAGGTGAAATATATCGTTCATGGCTCAGCACCCGTCACTCAGTGAGTAGGGCACCAGCCACATATACCAGGGCTGACGGGTTCAAACCTGGCCCGGACCTGCTAAACAACAACAACAACAGCAACCAAAAAATAGCCAGGCATTGTGGCAGGCACCTGTAGTCTCAGCTACTTGGGAGGCTGAGGCAAGAGAATCTCCTAAGCACAAGAGTTTGAGGTTGCTACGAGCTGTGACGCCACAACACTCTACCCAGGGCTACACAGTGAGACTTTGTTTCAAAAAAAAAAGAAAGAAGTCATAAAAAGACAAATACTGTATGATTCCACTTGTATGAGGTCCCTAGGGCAGTCAAATTCATAGAGACCTGAGGCTGGGGGAGGGGAATAGGGTGTTAGATTTAATTGGATAGATTTTCTATTTTGCAAGATGACAAAGTTCTGGAAATCTTTTGCACAAGAATATACTTAGTACTACTGCACTATACTCTTAAAAATAGTTAAGACTAGCTCAGCACCTGTAGCTCAAGCAGCTAGGGCACCAGCCACATGCACCGGAGCTGGCGGGTTTGAGTCCAGCCCAGGCCCACCAAACAACATTGACAACTACAACCAAAAAAGACCCGGGTGTTGTGACAAGTGCCTGTAGTCCTGGCTACTCAGGAGGCTGAGGCAAGAGAATTGCTTAAATCCAGAAGTTTGAGGTTGCTGTGAGCTATGACGCCTTTTCACACTACCCAGGGCAACAGCTTAGACCTTGTCTCAAAAAAAAAAAAAGTTAAGACAGTAAATTTATGTTAGATGGGGTCTTGCCATTAAATTAAAAAATGAGGAAACTACACACTCCTTCTCTAACACTTGGGTTCAAGAATAAACATTATTCAAGTCAAACGAAATCTCACACATGCCAGGTGTTGAGAAACTTAGTCTGGGTGGTGTGCGGTGGGATGGCTGTAGTCAAGGCTGCCCCACAACAGTCTCCATTTCAGGCCCCATCCACGGGCTCAGGGCATGCCTCCGTTCACCACCTTCTCTAAGCACAACTAGCTGTCACTGCCACAGGCCTTGGCCTTTTGCCCAGGGCCAGGCCACATTTAGAAAGCCCTTCTGCCTGAGCAGGCCACTCTGCCTTCTCAAACCCCCCTATCAGCCTCTGTCTGTGACTCCAGATCTCCACACAAGGTGCTAGATAAGCGCTGACTCTGGGCTGTCCCACCTTCAGCTTTCAACTCTGGGGCCCAGCTCTTGATAATCCCACCGGGGAAAGCCTCCAGACTCCAGCTTCCTGGCTTGACATCCTTATTGGAACAAGGAGGAAACATTACCTCTCAATCTTTTAAGCTTCTTGCAGCATAGGGACAAATTAATATGTCAATAAGTTATCCAGCCGTGCAACAATGACTCGATGGAGGATGGAGGGGAGCCAGCAAGAAATTGCCACACACCCCAAATCCTGGGGCAGTTGCCACTTGCAGGTCACAGTCAGTAGAGCCCAGGGCCACAGCTGACTGAAAGCCATGCTGTTTGTCCCCAAGGGCCCTGGCCTGGAGCAGGGAGAGGCTGCATTTGGCATAGGCTCTAGGAGGTGAGCAAATCCATTTCTGTTTGGGCTTATCAGTCTGGGCCACTGGTGCTGGGGGCTGCACCTCCATGCCATGGCTCAAGTAGGTAGAGCTGGCTACTACCAAGGTCCCCCACATTCACAGCCTCAGGAGTAGCACTATGCAGTCTAGCTGGGTTCCTTCTTCTGCTCCCAGCTGCCAGGATCTGTCTGAATCCCTGGTGTGCTGTCCAGCATGCTGCCTGATGTCCTGAGAGCCAAGCAGCAGCTGGACCGGGCTCAGGTTGAGTGTGGAAGTGAAGCAGCATCCAGCATCCTGACCCTCCCAAGTTTTGGCACCAAGATAGAACTCCCCAAGACACTGATCCAGTTCCTGCCTTAGACCCAGAACCCCCAACCTTGTGTCCAACCAGGAGAGATCAGCACGGCTGACCCGTGCAGGGTGGCCCATAGCCATGAGGTTCTTTCTGTTAGAAACTCTCTGTGCACCAGACACTGTACTTTACCACAGCACCTCCCTTATGGAAAGAGAAACTGAGTCTGGAAGAGAAGGGAGATGGCTCAAGTCAGAGCCTTGATTTTCTGTGGGTATCTGGTCTTCCAAGCATGGGGCTGTCCTAGGTTTTGTTTCTCCCAACTCCAGACCACAGCCTGCACGGACTCATCCCACTCACACCACTCACACCAGGTTCGGCTGGGCCAGCGTCACACCTCTCTGCCTGTGGGCTGCCCTCCATGGTCATCATAGTCATTCTGTTGCCACTGAAAAGATACCTTCTCATGTGGCCCATGCACGTCACTTCATCTGCACATTGATTAGTTCTGCAGCTCCTTTTTATTCAGGCACATTTGCTGTAACAGCAGAAGCTTGGGCCTCACCCTCAAGGAGTTTCCTTGTGGGTCAAGAGGCAAGTGGGAAATAAACCCGAGCACTGAGGGTGACTGCCTAAGTGCCCCATAGAGGTGATGGGCAAGAAGCTGGGGTGTCAGGCTTGCCCAGGGGCCCTGGGAAAGGCTTCCTGGCCCTGGGAAAGGCTTCCTGGACCTGGCTGAGGGTTGGGACTCCCACTGTGCTCCTGAGCTCCCAGCTGCAGTGTTCCCTCAGGCACTGTCTGCTACAGACTGGCCCAGGATGCAAGGGTGAGGGACTTGACAGCCCTAGTGCCCCCCCACTCTCCCTTAGCCACCTCTGGTCTTTGAAGGCTGAGCCGACCCTCCCTGGGGGGTGGCAAGGAGTTGGATGTGGAGGGTAACCAATTATTCCTGCCCAGCATCTAGCACTGCTCAAGGCTGACCTGTCCTACCACCACTAATATGTTAAAGCCCCAACCCCTAGCCCCTCAGAATGTGCCTTTATTTGGAAATAGGGTCATTGTAGATGTGATTAGTTCAGACAGGCTCATACTCAAGTAGGGTGGGCCCCTAACTCCATATGACTGGTGTTCATTTCAAAAGACAGAAACAGGTACAGAGGGAAGATGAGGTGAAGAGACACAGAGACAAGGAGTACCCGTGGGCCACGGGACACCAGGCTGATAGAGGCTGGGAGACAGGCCTAGGACAGGTCATTCCCCCTGCACTTAGAGAGGGAGCAAGGTCCCTCCAACAGCTTGACTTTGGACTCCTAGCCTCCAGAACAATGAGAGAATAAATTTCTGTTGTTCTAAGCCACCCAGTTTATGGGACTTGTCACAGTAGCCCCAGGAGACTAACACAGCATCTTCCAGCTGATGACAATGCCTTGTTTGTTTTGAGGTTCCTTCTCAGTGTCCATCCACCATTGGACTCAGCTCTGCGAGCACAGGGATTGCTCCTCTCCAGCAATTCCTCTAGACCCCCTCTCCAGGGCCAAGAGTACTGCCTGTTCTCTAGTCCTCAGGTTCTCTGAACTACTTATGTTTTCCAGGAGGTCCCCTCTTTATCTAAATCAGTGGTTCCATTTCTATAGAGACTACAGTAGACCCCCAGGGGATGCCTGAAACCTCATCATGCCATGTTTCTTCCTATATATACGGTTTAGTTTATAAATTAGACCGAGTAAAGAGATTAACAACAATTATACTAAAATAGAATAATTGTAACAATATACTGTGATAAAAGTTTTATGAATATTCTTTCTTTGTCTCAAAATATCTTATTGTACTGTACTATGCGTAACTGAAACCACAGAAAGCAAAACCCTGGGTGAGAGGGCTTCCTGCATGGCAGTCTCCTGGGGCTGCCATAACAAATTCCCACAAACTAGGGGACAACAGAAATGTGTTCTCCTGTGATTCCCAAAGCTATGAATCCAAAACCAAGATGCCAGTAGCTTCATGATCTTGAAGAAGGCTCTGGGGAAAGAAACTCTTATTTCTTCCAGCATCTGGGGGCTGCCAGTCCTTGGTGTTCTTTGGCTTACAGCAGCATCACTCCAGTCTTCTCCCTCTGTGGGTCAGCCCTGAGTCTATATGTCCCTCTCCCCTCCTTATAAAGATACCAATGGTGCAATTAAGTCCCATCTTAGCCAGCATGACCTCATCTTAAATTGATGACATCAGCAAAGACCCTATTTCCAAATAAGGTCACATTCACAGGTATGAGGAAATGAGGACTTGAACATGTGCTTGAGGAGGGGGGACACAATTCAACCCACAACACTGATCAAAGACCCTGACAGTCCGTCGGGGTACTTGGAGCATGTGGCATCACAGGAGTGCAGGGCCAGGGTGGTACAGATCAGATCACTGGGGGCCAAAAGTTTTGTACTCTATTCTGGGGGAAGTGTGGGAAGCTTTTGAGGAGAGGAGGGGAAACTCCTGTGGCAGATTAAAGGGAACATAGAGAAAGCCATGAGTCCCCAAGGATGGTGGCATCACGATTTGGCTGCCAGAGAGCCTGGAGAGGAAAGAGGGGTGTTCAGTGTGAATTATCAGCTTCCATTTCCTGCCAGGGCATAGCAGTGAGATGAAAGGTTTGCAGGCTGGGGAGATGGTGACTTAGAGAGCCCTTTAAGCCAGTAGTTCTCACTTTCCAGTGGTATTAGAAGCCTTTGGAAAGCTTACTAGAAATGCAAACTCCTCATCCTCACCCCCAGAGATTCTGACTCATTGTTCCTGCAAGGGGCCTGGGACCTGCATTTTTAAGGCAGCTTAGATTGGCCCTGGCACTATGCCACAAGGGGACACCTGGGAACACCTATTCAGGCACCTCCAGGTAGGAATTCTTTCTGGTCAGCAGGGGACAGCTGGACACTGTGGCCCTGAGATCAGATTTGTGGGCTCTCAGTTTTCCAGAAGGTCCCAAGCCTGATGTCGGAAGCCAGGTCCCCCATAGCAGACCCTGAGTCTGGAGGAGGCAAGTGGTCAGTCTGTGCAGTAGGTGTATTCGTTTCCTGGGGCTATCATAACAATGATGGTACTGGGTGATTTATAGCTACAGAAACATAATTTAACAACCATGAACTGGGTGATTTATAGCTACAGAAATTTGTTCTTTCACCATTCTGGAGGCTGGAAGTCAGAGACAGTATGACTGAGCTGAAATGGTGTCAGCAGAGCCACCCTCCATCCCTTGCTCTGGAGGTGAACCCGTCCCTTTCCCTTCCAGTTTATTGTGGCTATCTGCATCCCTTGGCTGGTTATCCAAATTGCTGGCTCCATCTTCACATCACCTTCTACTCTTTGTCTATGTCAGATCACCTTCTGTGTGCCACTCAGGGACACTTGTGATTGCATGAAGACTCACTCAGATAATCCAGAATAATCTTCCCATCTCAAGATCCTTAATTAATTGCATCTGCAAAGATCCTTTTTTGCCACATAAGGTAACATACACAGATTGCAAAGATTCAGACATGGAGATCTTTGAGGGAGGTGGTGTTTTCAGCCTGCCATGGAAGGTAACTCTAGCATGGAAAGGAGATAAGGAAGGTGAGGAGCCATGCAGGTGATAGCAAGGAATTCACCTCTGAGTTATCCCACCTGCAGCATGATGAAGCTCTAACTGCCACCTGCTGTTGGCAGAGGGCTGCTCCCATTAACCCTCAGCATTTCTGTCTCACATGGATTGAGAGTGAGCCCATGGCAGAGAAAGAGGCAGTCATGGCAGGCTGCCTTTGATGTGACACGTACCACACAGCAAGTACTACGGGGATTGAGGGGGTCCTGACAGCTACATGGCCCCTTCCCCAGTACCAAGGGGGTTGAGGGGGCCCTGACTGCTATACTGGTCCCTCCATTAGGCCTCTCAAGGCAGTGTGAGTACAGCATTATGTGTGCAGTGAAGGTTCTGATATAGCAAGTAAGGGGTGACAGGTCAGATGGCACAGGAAGCCTATGAAAGTTGAAGTCCCCAAAAGTCATAGATGAGTGTGAAAGGGAATCAGTAGAATCTGGTGGAGAACATACACCTTTGAAGCTAGATGAGCCTGGGTTCAAATCCAGCAAGACAAGGCTCCCTCGGGGCATGTATTTGAGCTTTATCTCAAGATAATAAATGCTACAGGATGGGGAGTGTGGTGAGCAGCCTCTAATGTGGTGCCCAAGGAACTCACCTGCTGGCATCCACTCCATCATCAAATCTCCTCCGCTGGAGTGTGGGCTGGACCCAGGGACTCACTTAAACAGAGCATGGCTAAAGTTATGGATTGCTTATATCACTGGGCAAGAGACATGAACTGAACCTTCTCTAAAGAAGACAGACAATTATTAGAGACATGCAAATCAAAACCACCCTGAGATATCATCTAACCCCAGTGAGAATGGTCCACATCACAAAATCTCAAAACTGCACATGTTGATGTAGATGTGGAGAGAAAGGAACACCTATACACTGCTGGTCAGACTGTAAACTAACACAACCTTTTTGGAAGGAAGTATGGAGAAACCTCAAAGAACTCAAGCTAGATCTCCCATTTGATCCTGCAATTCCATTATTGGGCATCTATCCAGAAGGGAAAAAAAACCCTTTATCATAAGGACACTTGTACTAGACTGTTTATAACAGCTCAATAGAAATGTGAAAAAGCCTAAATGCCCCCCCAACCCAGGAATGGATAAACAAGCTGTGGTACATGTAAACCATGGAATACTATTCAGCCATTTAAAAAAATGGAGACTTTACAGCATTTGTATTAACCTGGATGGAAGTAGAGCACATTATTCTTAGTAAAGCATCATAGGAATGGAAAAGCATGAATCCTATGTATTCAATCTTGATTTGATGACAATTAATGACAATTAATGACATGGTGAGGGTGGGGAAAGAGGAGGGCAGAGAGAGAGAGGAGGGAGGGGGTGGGGGAAAGGAAGAGCAGAGAGAGGGAAGTAGGGAAGGGGGTGGGGTCTCAGTATGTGACACATCTTGTACCCTCAATGAATCCCCCACAATAAAGTTTTCAGAAAAAAGAAAACCTCTCAACAATTCATGTATAGCAGCAATATGCCTCAACACGATAAGCAGCAGTTAGGACAAATCCACAGTTGATATTATACTCAACAGAGAAAAGTTAAAACTATTGGAAAGGATGTTAAATAGTCCCAGATCAGGATATGACAAGATTAAAAATTGTTCTTTTAAATTAATTTTGCTCACTTTTAATCCCATGTTTTCTTTTCTATGTATAAAAAGTGAAACTTTAGATGTTAAAATATTGGATCCATTAACAGAACAATTTTGCAAACAATTAAATGATGCTAATGTCACATAAACCTCATTAGATGCTTAAAATAGAAAGCCAGTTAAATTAATTTTTTTAAAAAGACAGATAAATGGTTAACAAACATATGAAAAAATGTTCATCATCCTTAATCATCAGAGAAATGCAAAACAAAACCACCCTGAGATATCACCTAACCCCAGTGAGAATGGTTCACATCACAAAGTCTCAAAGCTGCAGATGCTGGGGTGGCTGTAGAGAAAAGGGAGCACTTTTACATTACTGGTGGAACTGTAAACTAATACAACCTTTTTGAAAGGAAGTATAGAGACTCCTCAAAGAACTCAAATTAGACCTCCCATTTAATCCTGCAATCCCATACTAGGCATCTACTTAGAAGAAAAAATTCCTTTTATCCTAAGCGCATTTGCACTAGACTGTTTATCTCAGCTCAATTTACAATAACCAAAATGTGGAAACAACCTAAATGCCCACCAACCCAAAGATGGATTAATAAGCTGTGGTATATGTATACCATGGAATACCGTTCAGCCATTAAAAGAGATAGAGACTTGACATCTTTTGTATTAACCTGGATTGAGGTAGAACGCATTCTTCTTAGTAAAGCATCACAAGAATGGAGAAGCAAAAATCTAATGTACTCAATTCTAATACAAAGGCAGCAGATAACCTAAGGGAGTAGGGGAATGAAGGAGTGGGGAGAGAGGAGGAGGGATGTGGTGGTGGGACCACTGGATAGCACACCTTTGGGGGGCAGGACAGAATCATAAGAAGGAATTTACCTAATGCAATCAGTGTAATCTAATATTTTGTACCCTCAATCAATAAGGTTACGAGTTGTCACTTCCAAGATTAGGATACAAAAAGGTTGTGACTTCTACCTTACTTGTCATGGTTTGTCACTCCCTTGCTCTAGGGCAGCGGTTCTCAACCTGTGGGTCTCAACCCCTTTAGGGTGGAATGACCCCATTCACAGGGATTGCCTAAATATATCCTGCATATCAGATATTAACATCATGATTCATAACAGTAGCACAATTACAGTTATAAAGTACCAATGAAAATAATTTTATGGTTGGGGGTCACCACAACATGAGGAACTGTATTAATGGGTCCTGGCATTAGTAAGGTTGAGAACCATGCTCTATGGTATCAAGCTGCCATCTTGCAAATGCCCCTGTGAAGAGACTGTGTGGCAAGGAGATGAGAGTATCCTTTGATCAACAGCTAGGGAGCCCTGAGGCTCATAAAGAACTAAGTCCTAGTTCTGGATTGCCTGATTGCCTGAGCTCACTGGTTCAAGACCAGACTGATCCAGAGTGAGACCCCATCTCTAAAAATAGCCAGGTGTTATGGCAGGTACCTGCAGTCCCAGCTACTCAGGAGGCTGATACAAGAGAATCTTTTGACCCCAGGAGTCCAAGGTTGCTGAGAGCTATGACTCCATGGCACTCTATCAGGGATGACAAAGTGAGACTCTGTCTCAAAAAAAAAATACTAAGTCCTGCCAACAACCCAGTGAGTAAGCTTGGATGTGGATCCACCCCAGCTGAACCTTCAGATGAAATCATAGCCCCCATCAACACCTAGATCACTACCTTATAAAAGGCTCTCAGCTGCACCCACAAAAACTAGAAGGTAATACATGTATTATTTTAAGTCACTAGATTTGGGGGATAATTTGTTATGTAGCAATAAATAGCTAATACAGGAGGCACTGAGTCTTGCATGCAGTCGTATTTTATGAGTGCCAGTTCCTTTCTTTTCTCTCTTCCTACCATAGACCTCCTGCTTTTAACTTTACCAGCTGCTGTGCTCATGCACCCTGGAGGGAGATCAACATTGACCTACCAGAACAATGACTCAGTGACCCTGACTCATTCAAAGCAGGCCGCATCATGTCAGCCTGTCAGTAAGATGAAGAAACTGATGCCATTTCAAAAGTTCCCCATGAAAAAGACATAAAATTATAAAAAATTAATAAAATGGATTGGGTATCCTTTATCCAATATGCTCCCACCTCCCCTTTCACTAAGGCATGCTGCTATGACATGTATATAAAATGGTGCAGGCATTGTGTAGTGGTTTCTCACCAAGTTAAACATAAAACTACCACATGATCCAGCAATTCCACTTCTAGATACATGCACCAAAGAACTAAAAGCAAGGATTTGAGCAGATATCTGCACACCCATGTTCATAGCAGTATTATTCGCAATAGCCAAGAAGTGGAAGTATCCATATGGATAGATGAATGGATAATCAAAATGTGATCTATCCATACAATGGAACCTTATTCAGACTTTTTAGGAGGGAAACTCCAGCACATGCTACAACATGGATGGACTTTGAAGAGATTATGCTAAGTGGAAATATGTCAGTCACAAAAGGGCAAATACTGTATGACTCCACTTGCAGACGGATTTAGAGTAGTCGAATTCAGAAACAGAAAATAGAATAGTGGCTGCCAGGAAAGAAGAATAGGGAGTTGGTGTTCAATGAGGGCAGAGTTTAGGTTTGGGAAGAAGGAAAAGTTCTAGAGATGATTGATGGCGAGGATTGCATGACAATGAGAAGTGCTTATTATTGCCACTGAACTGTAAAAATGATTAAAATGGTAAATTTTGTAATTCATGTTCTACCACAATAAAAATCAACAAATAGGGCTTTTTCAGGTGCTAGAATTGCCTCGAATTTGCGGGAAGGACACAGAAGTCTGTGTGGTGGCAGCAGATATCAGGGAGTCCCTGGGAGCAGTGGGGCTTAAGCTACTCAAGAAGGCAATGACAGAAACTTGACATGTGGTCTCAGTCCCAGGCAAACAGGCTTCCAAAATTCTCCTGCCGGTTGCATCTCTGGTTCTTCATCCTTTTCAACATGGTGGTGTTTTTCTTTGCATATCTTTTGCCATGACTGGTTTGCTGATATCTAAATTAAGAAGTTGGTTTCTGGAATAAATTCTGCAAACTTCGTGAATAAAGAAGACAGGCAGGATTGTGCAGCAGCAGAATTTCAAACCTCTAAGGGACCTTCCTTTCATTTTATACTTTCTGTTACTCATTTGGAGAACTCTATCAGATGGGGAGGTTCTCACCCACTCATAGCTAAGTTCTTAGAACTAGGCCCTTCAGTTCATGTTTCAAAACCTTTTTCAAACATCTGATAGCTTTACAGTGTCTGATTATGACAGGATTTGTACTTATAAAAATGTATAAATAAAGCCACTCAGAAGTGGCAAATCCAGAACTAGGTGTCCTTAATCTTACCTGGCAGTCATTATTCTATTTTCTGTTTCTGAATTAGGCTACCCTAGGTCCATCTGCAAGTGGGCATTCTGGTGCTGAAGCAGCCTACCCTGGGTCTGGAAGAGGACGTACTTTGTCTCAGGAAGCCACCAGCAGAAACAGCCCTGGGCACTTGTCATATAAGATTAAATTCAGAGAAAAGGGCCCTGGGGAGGCACAGGGCTGATGCCACACAAGAGGGCCAAAGACCTCAAGGGTGTCCTTCATGTTCCACCATATCAGAGGCCAGCAGAGGGTGTGAGCAGCAGGCACTCAGTCACTGCACATCTGGGGACAGAGGGAGCAGGTCAAGGGACACTGGGTCTGGGTCGAGGACCAAGTAGTTCCTCATCTATGAGGACATTTTTTCTTTTTTTTTTTTCTTTAATTGTTGGGAATTCATTGAGGGTACAAGAAACCAGGTTACACTGATCACATTTGTTAGGTAAGTCACTCTTACAATCATGTCTTGCCCCCCAAAGGTGTGGCACACACCAAGACCCCACCCTCCTCCCTCCTCTCTGCTTTTTCTTCCCCCACTCTTCCCTTCTTCTTTTTGTCTCTGCTCTCCCCTTCTCCCACCCCCACCATGTCATTAACTGTCATTAATTGTCCCTATGAGGACTTTTTAAGAGCTTGCTGTGTGACTCAGTGTGCCTCAAGTTCATCCCTCCCCTCCCTGAGCCTGGGTTTTCTCTGTAGAGTGAGTGTGGGATGATCACAGAGTTGTCCAAGGTCAGCAAACGTCTGCAGCTCTGTGAAAAGAGTCCCAGAACATCTACAAAAGTGTCCGAGAACATCAGACATCTGCTGTAAGGTGGAGGAGGTGAGTCAGCCCCGAGCTAGTACTTTCAAGTGACCTGGCAATCTCAGTCAGATTAAAAGTGTCCCCTCCCTACTAAGAGTTGGCTCTGGGGGCTGTGTGGTGGCCTCTGCTCTTGTCTGTATCCAAAGGCTCTTTGAGGATTAGGACCTGTCACTGCTGTCCTACTGAGCCTGGGCTGGCCCTAACCTCTCACTTTGCACTTGACGCCCAGAAAAGATGAGTTTAGTGCTAGGAAAGGTTGTTTGAAAATGAATAATCTGGAGAAGGCAGGTCTGTTCCCTTCATTTCTTGAGATCCAATCAGAAAGGGCCAGACAGAAGGTGTGGCGGAGCACTTGGCAGGGACCTGGTCTGGG